>NC_059297.1:20916689-21049189 GCF_017591435.1 Portunus trituberculatus
AGACCATATATTTTCACAGTCCTACAGAGGTAAATCCAAATAGTAGCCTACATTCCTTCAAAGTACAGTGCTTACTGCTTACTCCAATTTTGCGAGAAATGGGGCGGCATTGTGAATCACAAATTTGGAAATCGCAAAATTGGAAGTATTATTCCTATGGGAAAAATTGAATATGGTGGACCCTTTGTCCATGGTCGCCTAATTTTTCAATATTTTCCTAATATTTTGCCCATATTTATATCACATATATATTGAGCCAGGTATCTTTCCATATGAATGATCACTGTACAATGGCTACGAGAATCAAATATCTGTCCACCATAGGTTTTTACAGCTTTTTAAATTTTCTCACTGTTTTTAAACACCATTCTCACAGTTGATTGTCCCACACCAAACTCTCTGGAAATATCACAGTTCGTTTCCATCTCTTTTCATCTTAATTATTTTCATCTTCTGCTCCAAAGTTAGCCTATGTTTTTCTTGGTTGGTGGCGCCATGTCGCACAAAGTCGAGCACAAAGATTCCTCCAAATTTGCAGAGAGAACTCCATGGAGGTGTACGTAAACAAATAGGAGGGGGAGGGAGCGGGGCAGTGTTGCCAGATGAGCTTTGTTGAATTACCGCCAGATTTTTATGAAAACTATCCAAAAACCACCAAACTATGATAAATATAATATAAATATGATAATGATATAGTATAATATGATAAATATGAATAAATTAATAAAATATTGCCTGTATAATACAGTAATATATAATTTGCGGGAACGCTCTCTCTCCCGCCACCACTCACAATACCGGGAGAAAGGAGCAAGATGGGAAATTTAAAAAATGGCAATTTTTGGTTCTTGGTTGCAAAATTGGCGTATCACAAAATTTGAACTCGCAAAATTGGAGTAAGCACTGTACTCCCCTCCTGCCTGTATGCAGTGTTCCATCCTCCTTCGCCACTTCATGAAGCAATCACGGTACTCAGAAGCCGATACATCTCGTAGCTCTGAATTGACTGCTCGTGCAAGATCTTGTATGTGATGAAACAGCTTCCGTGCGATCGCACCCTTGATTTTTTGCAAACAACCAAAAATCACAGGAAGCAAGGTCCGGCGAGTAGGGTGGGTGGGGGAGAAGTGTGATCCCCTGCTGCTCCAGGAAATGCACAGTGAGGCCAGCTTTGTGGGGGACAGCATAAAGCGCGATCGGCGATGGGTTGGTGCAGACTTGGCCTGATGTTCCAGGACTTGAGGAAGGACGTGGTCAGTGTAGTACTGGGTTGTGATAGTTGAGTGTTGAGGCATTACATCCACACACATTGGTCCTTGAGAATTGAAGAAGATGGTGAAAAGGCGCTTCCTGCTGCGAAATCCTTCCTTCAAAATCTGAGGTCGAGGCTCTTCATCATTCAGCCACACCAAATTAGACTGCTTGTCTGTGATGGTGAAGAAGGAAATCCAACACTCTTCTCCAGTAGCAACATCTGAGAACCATTTGGCTCGACTTCAGCCAGCCATAGACGACAAATCTGCACCCGTTCGCTCTTCTGCTCTTCCGTAAGCAAATGAGGTATCCATTGAGCACACTTCTTCCTCAGTCCTAAGTGTTCATGCACGATGTCATGTGCACTCCCATAACCGACACCAAGCTCCAAGGATAAGAATCGAAGAGTAACAGTTGGATCTTCGTCAATGATGGAACGTGCACGGACCGTTGTTGCTTCGGTCAAGGATGTGGAGGGCGGCCGGGACGATGATCATCTTCTAGCTGAATCTTTCCGGCTGTGAAAGCTCGAATCTAGCGGGAAATAGTTTCCAGTCATGGAGTAGACTCGGGAAAAACTTCCAATAATTCCCCTCTGATCTTCGTTACTTTTTTCCCGAGTTTCCACCTTGTGAAAGTGCAACCTTCTTTCGAAAAATCCATGTATCCAGTTAGAGGCATAAACCAACAATGACGCAATCGCACAGCACAGCGAGAAAATGTAACCCAGACAAACAGCAACAAGCTCAAACACGTCACAACAGGCAATACTTGCTGCCCCTTGCTCCCCTTCCTCTCAGCTACGAGTCCGACTGTCATTACTTTCTGATCACCCTTCGTATATATATATATATATATATATATATATATATATATATATATATATATATATATATATATATATATATATATATATATATATATATATAGTAGACACCTACCGAAACAATAACTTACTCCCAGTGAGATCTAATAGCACTAGTTCAGGGGGTGCTGTGAACCTTCCATTAAAGCTAGTTGTGATCTCGCTGAATGTTTCCCTTTGTGTCTCACAACTCAGGGGGCAGTCACAGCCTGCCCTCTAAAGACAACTCTCCTTCTTCACACAAAACTGTTACATGCACTTACCACACATACACCATTCACTTCAAATCAAAATTTAAAAGAAAAATGGAACCCAATAATATTAATGCCTCGGAGTCCCCTCTGGGGAGGGGACCAAAAATGTCCCCAGGTCGGACACCTCTCCTGTTAAAGACCCCAAATGCCTTGACACCTCCCTCAACTTTTTCTACATTAACTTCTGCAACATTCGCGGTCTTAGATCTAATTTTCAATCTGTGGAACACCACCTCTCTCTACTAAACCTCATCTTCTTTTCCTCACCGAAACACAGCTGTCTGAGACAACTGACAGTAACCCCTTCTCTGTTCTTCTCCTTCTACTGTTCTTCTCCTAAATCTATTAATAGTGGTGTTCCTCAGGGTTCTGTCCTGTCACCCAGTCTCTTTCTATTATTCATTAATGACCTTCTTAACCAAACTTCTTGCCCTATCCACTTCTACGCTGATGATACCACCTTACATCTTTCCACGTTCTTTCAGAGACGACCAACCCTTCAGGAAATCAACAGATCACGCGGGGACGCCACGGAACGCCTGACTTCCGATCTTTCTAAGATTTCCGATTGGGGCAGAGAAAATCTAGTAGTTTTCAATGCCTCAAAAACTCAATTCCTCCATCTATCAACTCGACACAACCTTCCAGACAACTATCCCCTCTTCTTCAATGACATTCAACTGTCTCCCCCTTCCACAATGAATATCCTCGGTCTGTCCTTTGCTCATAATCTTAACTGGAAACTTCACATCTCATCTCTTGCTAAAACAGCTTCTATGAAGTTAGGTGTTCTGAGGCGTCTCCGACAGTTTTTCTCGCCCCTCCAACTGCTTACTCTGTATAAGGGCCTTATCCGTCCCTGTATGGAGTACTCTTCGCATGTTTGGGGGTTCCAGTCACACAGCTTTGCTTGATAGGGTGGAATCGAAAGCTCTTCGTCTCATCAACTCCCCTCCTCTGACTGTCTTCAGTCTCTTTCTCACCGCCGAAATGTTGCATCCCTTTCTATCTTTTATCGCTATTTTCATGGTAACTGTTCTACTGATCTTGCTAACTGCATGCCTCCCCTCCTCCTGCGGCCTCGCTGCACAAGGCTTTCTTCTTCCTCTCATCCCTATTCTGTCCAACTCTCTAATGCAAGAGTTAACCAGTACTCTCAATCATTCATCCCTTTCACTGGTAAACTCTGGAACTCCCTCCCTGCATCTGTATTTCCGAATTCCTACAACTTGTCTTCTTTTAAGAGGGAGGTATCGAGGCATTTGCTCCCCTAATTCTGGCTGACGGTTTTGGCACTTTTTGCACATTTTAGAGAGCCAGCACTCAAGTGGGCCTTTTATTAACTTTCTTTTTTTTTTTTTTTTGCCCTTGGCAGGCCCTCTTCCCCACGTAAAAAAAAAAAAAATAAATAAATATATATATATATATATATATATATATATATATATATATATATATATATATATATATATATATATATATATATATATATATATATATATATATATATATATATATATATATATATATATATATATATATATATATATATATATATATATATATATATATATATATATATATATATATATATATATATATATATATATATATATATATATATATATATATATATATATATATATATATATATATATATATATATATATATATATATATATATATATATATATATATATATATATATATATATATATATATATATATATATATATATATATATATATATATATATATATATATATATATATATATATATATATATATATATATATATATATATATATATATATATATATATATATATATATATATATATATATATATATATATATATATATATATATATATATATATATATATATATATATATATATATATATATATATATATATATATATATATATATATATATATATATATATATATATATATATATATATATATATATATATATATATATATATATATATATATATATATATATATATATATATATATATATATATATATATATATATATATATATATATATATATATATATATATATATATATATATATATATATATATATATATATATATATATATATATATATATATATTATATATATATATGTATATATATATATATATATATATATATATATATATATATATATATATATATATATATATATATATATATATATATATATATATATATATATATATATATATATATATATATATATATATATATATATATATATATATATATATATATATATATATATATATATATATATATATATATATATATATATATATATATATATATATATATATATATATATATATATATATATATATATATATATATATATATATATATATATATATATATATATATATATATATATATATATATATATATATATATATATATATATATATATATATATATATATATATATATATATATATATATATATATATATATATATATATATATATATATATATATATATATATATATATATATATATATATATATATATATATATATATATATATATATATATATATATATATATATATATACAATGTGAACAGGTGGGTTGGTGGGTGATGGAAAGAAACTCAGGAGTAGCAGGAGTATTTTATTTCTCCAACGTTTCGCCCATAGGGCTTCTTCAGAGAGAATGACAGGCCTGTAGGCAAAGCAGTATATATATAGTACAAGTGGATCACGTCGCGGTGCGCTGGAAAGTGGAGTGCGCTGATTGGTCTCTTCAGGTGGCCTCCCAGTAGCTGAGATGGTGAGCTGCGCCGCTGCGCGGGATAGGCAGACAAATCCTTCCCTGTGGTTTGTGGTTTCCTGTTTTTCTATTCCTCTTCTTTAATCCTTTGCGTAGGGTCGTCGCTCCTACCCAGTTTGGTAGGTGGCCTTTGTCCCGGGCGTGCACCACTAGCGAGTTAGAGGTCCTGTGGTGGCGCATGTCATTTTATGTTCGTATATCCTCTTCTTCAGTCCTCGCCCTGTTTCGCCAATATATATATATATATATATATATATATATATATATATATATATATATATATATATATATATATATATATATATATATATATATATATATATATATATATATATATATATATATATATATATATATATATATATATATATATATATATATATATATATATATATATATATATATATATATATATATATATATATATATATATATATATATATATATATATATATATATATATATATATATATATATATATATATATATATATATATATATATATATATATATATATATATATATATATATATATATATATATATATATATATATATATATATATATATATATATATATATATATATATATATATATATATATATATATATATATATATATATATATATATATATATGTATGTATGTATGTATGCATATATATATATATATATATATATATATATATATATATATATATATATATATATATATATATGAGATTCTGTATCAGATTATAACAGAGAAGTTTATATGAAGTTAATAAATGCTGAAAGAAAAAATAAACTGGAAGTAAGACGGCGTTTCTAATCCTGTAAACGGCATTAGGCAACTGAAACAGGAAGTTTAAGCCAAAATTGTGTGTTGCCAGCTCTGGTATTTTCTGATAGCGATATAGTTGAAGATTTCACACATACCCATCAGCCGTTTTTTTTTTTTTTTCATATCAGACAAACAATAATGTCGTAACTAACTGAAGTAAGAGAATGCTTGAAGTGTAGTGTTTACTGAATAAATAAATAAATAAGTAAAACCGAACGTATTCCATACGCAGTTACAACAAAGAGAAAAGAAACTCATGGTCTGGCAACATTGGCACCTATTCCATCCTGCTACTGCGCCTCGTTTATCAGTGTCAAACACAAGAGACGAAGCTTGGTTGTAGGTTGAGTGAATATCGTTCTGCTGTGCAACTTACATCGTATATAAGTGTAAGGACCTTTTTACGCCGAATAGGTGAGGATGCTTCCTCTTAAGTACCCCGCAAGTGATTCTTCAGCTGTCTTGATGTTTCATAGTGTCTAGTTTTATGTATATACTTATATATGTATATATTTTTCCCCCTTGTACGATTTTTCCTACTTTTGTTAGTATATGATAGATCTGTACATATGTAGGTATTCCTTCCAATATTGCGTTGGTGTGGTTGTGTAATTGGTAAATATTAATAAGTATCATTTATTGTATCATGAATCTGACGATCTTACTCTACATAGTCTTGTTATCTATCCTTGATGGTGCCTCTTCGTCACAGGAGAATTATAACATATAACATAAATAATAGGATAACAAAGGGCCACCAGGGCCCATCTAGGTTATCCTGTATCAGTCGCACAGCGACCTCGTCATCAGTACTTAAAGATACACTTACAAGTACACAATACATTATATACTAATTCTAAATATTTGGCCCATTAACAGGGCTAAGTCCTGCAGCGAATTCCTCTACAATCTGTGATCCCCATACATGGGGATCATGTCTTGTTTAACTATAGTAAATTTCTTATAAAAACTATCATGCAGCGCTATACATAATTATAAATCTAATAAATTTAAGTGCTTATCTAATCTGTTTTTAAACATTGTCAAACTAGTGCTATTTACAACCGTCTCTGGCAATGCATTCCAGAAGTCTACCACCCTATGACTAAAGAAATATTTTCTTATATCTAACCTGCAGCCTTGCTTTCTAATCTTCCTGCCATGATTTCTAGTCCTACTTCCCTCCTCTAAGGTAAAGAAAGATCTCACATCTATGTAGTTTGTATCTGAGAACATTTTAAATAACTCTATCATATCCCTCTTATACATCTCCTCTCAAATGAAAACATGTTTAATTCCTTTAATCTATCTCTATACTCCAGGCGCTTTAATGCTGGTATCATCCTAGTTGCTCTTCTCTGAACTGCTTCTAACATGTTGATATCCTGCCTATAGTGGGGTGACCAGGCCTGTATGCAATACTCTAAATGGGGCCTAACATAGGAATTATATAAGCTACGCACCACTTCCTTACTTTTATAACTAACATTTCTATTTATAAAACCCAGGATCCTATTTGCCCTATTTCTTGCTTCTAAACATTGCTTTGAAAATTTCATAGTCCTGTCTATCACTACTCCTAAATCCTTTCCTTCCTCTACTGCCTCTAGCCAACATCCCTCCATCTCATAGTTAAAGTTTGTGTTGTCTTTACCTAAATGCATAACCTGACACTTTTAGAATTAAACTCCATCTGCCACCTGTCTGCCCATGCTATCAGCCTGTCCAGGTCTCGTTGTATTCTGTAATTGTCCTTTTCACCCTGTACTGCACATGCTATCTTAGTATCATCTGCAAACTTTGATACTTTGCTACTAATTCCTATATCTAAATCGTTAATGTACACCAAGAAAAGAAGAGGTCCTAGCACTGATCCTTGGGGTACCCCACTAACCACTTCCTTCCACTCAGACATTGCCCCATTTAATACTACTCTCTGTTTCCTATCAGAAAGCCATTCACTAATCCAATCAACTAACCTACCCCCTATCCCATGTAGTCTCAATTTGTACACTAGCCTTCTATGCGGTACCTTATCAAATGCCTTGCTAAAATCTAGATATATAACATCTATGCTATTTCCATCATCTAATTCCTTGGTAATATATTCTAAGATATCGAGCAAATTTGTCTAGGGAATCATATTTTATAGCTCATTGCCACTCATGATTACGTAAGAACCACCTCAGACTTATATTGGAATACTTGTGGTTCTTTGTCTATTCATGTTTATGGATATGGATGAAGTGTTTAACAGGAAAGGAATATTTTTAATAAGGGGCACATGTGTATTACATTATTTTAAGATTTAGATTTTTTTTTCTATTTCCGTTTACTGATTATCAAAATTCAGAATGGTAATATTGTCATAATAAGTTCCTTAAGTGTTCAGTGTCTGACAAACTGGTTTATTATTTATTTTAGAGAAATAAGAGTTTTGGATTGAATTTAACCATACATTGAATAACCTCATGACACCTCACCTATCAGTATCTACTGTGTAAAAGATCACCTATTATTCTGTCACAGCTGACAAAAGCCCTAATCTTTTGTGCTTAGCACAGTTTTGAATAGGTTGTGGTGCCATACTAGACAAAATTGATATTAAATCACTTGGACTGTGATGATCTCTTACAGCCAAATGTGCACAGCTTTAATAGCTTTTACAAGGGTACAACCCTACTACTTCCACTGGTCTGAGTTGTGCCTCCTTTCAAAATTTGTTAGAGGCTTAAGAAAATGAACCAAAGGCAGGATAAATTTGCTATGATAGGTCATTATTAGGGGACCAACCTGTTACTGTAGTAGCTATGAGGTACAGTGCCTTAGATATCTGGACCATAGTTGTCGAAGTTTAGGCACTATTTTGTACCTTGTTGCATTCATTTGTTCAATCCCAGATGATGTCCTTTATTGCATCACCTTCTCAGTGCTTCTATCAACAGAACTGAGTCATGACAACTGTGGCAGTCACGGGTTCCATCACAATCAATTTATAAATTTATTGCATCAGCTTCTCAGTACTTCTTTGAATGAAGCAATCATGACAGCTGTGACAGTCATAGGTTCCATTACAATCATTTTATGAATTCTGATATCAAAAGTATATAGATTGGCTGATTATATGTGAAATGTTCACATGTTATTGATCAATTTTAACACTAACCTTTACATGAATAGGGATTCAGTTTCTTTTGAAAATCACAAGTGAAAATTAGTGATTTAGATTAAGAAAAAACATTTAATGATATCCTTTAAATGAATTGGCACTCAGTTTCTCTTGAAAATTATTAGTGGAAATTAGTGATTTAGATCGAGAAGAAGCATCATATTGCTACTAAGTAAATAATATAACATAGAAAAGATACCTATCTGTCTGTGTAGATTTCACCTTATATGCACAAATTAATACACTGAAATAGCTACAATATACAATCTATTTACATTTACACCCAAAACCAATATTTATAACATATTCAGATCCAAACTAACATTATTCCAACATTCACTGATTTACTGAAGACTAAAAATATGAAAATAGTAGAGGATAGCAAGAGATGCAACATTGCAGCAATGAGAGAGGTTGAAGGCAGTCAGTTATTGGAAAGGAGGTAATGAGATGGAAACGTTTTGATTTCATCCTATCTAAAAGAGCAATATGAATGGAATCCCCCAAGCACGTAAAGCATACTCCGTACATGAACATTAAAGGCACCTGTATAGAGTTAGCAGTTGGGAGATGAGACAGAGACACCTAACATTAAAGAAGCTGTCTAAGCTAGAAAATGTGAGGCTTCCAGTTTAGATTATAAATAATGAACAGGCCAAGGATATTCAGTGTAGAAGAGGGGGACAGTTAAGTGTCATAAAAAAAGAGGAGATAGTTGTCTGGAGAAATTGAGTTTTGAGGTGTTGAAGAATACAAAGTCTGCTCTCTCCCAATCAGAACTAGCTCATAATAGCTTGAACACTTATATTAGTACCCCATTCTGTCAACTGAGGAGTCATCAGATGAATTACTAATATGGAATAGAGTTCTTCATGAGTGGATTCTTAGGCCAATCCTCTTTGTCATTTATATTAATGAAAATGTGACCAGGCCCAGTCACCTGTATTATTTGGCAAGATGGTATATATACATTTAAGGCTTCCCATCAATGTCACCATGCAATCATTAATTTTGAATCTCATGTGCTGTATATGAATTGTATTTGATAATACTACTACATTTTCTTGTAATTACCATTTATCAAATGTTGTAAGTAAGATCTCATAAAATAGTGAAAACGTTAACTGGGAGGAGATGGAAAATTCAGAGAGGGTGCAAGAGAAATATAACATTTTTGGAAATATACAAAACAGGAGTCAGGGAATATGTCCCGAAACATAGACCTAAAGAAGAAGGAAACAAAAGGTGTGCTAGGACAAAGGAGAAGAGAGATGGAGCATTGAAAAGGTAGAAAAATAGAAATCCAGAAAATAAGGAAATTTTCAAAGCAGCGAAAAATTAATATGCTAAGGTGAGGAAGGAAGAAGAAAGGAACTATGAAAAGGACATTGTCGAAAAATGTAAGGAACAACTGAAATTGTTCTACAGATTCATAAATGGAAAAATAAGGCAAAAAGAAACAATAGAAAGGTTAAAAGGAGAGAACGGGATGGTGGAAGACCCAAAAAGTATGGCAGAACTGTTAAATAGTAAATTTCAGGAGGTCTTTACTAAGGAATCCAAATTCGAAAGACCACAGGGTAATAGAGAGACTGTCTATATGAAAGAGATTAAAGTAACCAAGCTTGAAATAAAAGAGTTGATGACGGAATTAGATGAAGAGAAGGCAATGGGACCGGATGAAGTCTCAGGCAGAATACTGAAAGAATGTAGGAAGAACTAGCAAGTCCTATATACATCATAAAATGCTCAATAGAAAATGGAACAGTACCAGGAGAATGGAAAAGAGCTGAGGTGGTTCCTATATATAAGAGGAAGGAAGGAAGAACCTTTAAATTACAGACCAGTATCACTAACTAGTGTAATATGCAAGATGTATGAAAGAGTAATAAAGAAACAATGGATCGAGTTTCTTGAAGACAACAAATTATTATCAAATAGCCAATTTGGTTTTAGAAAAGGTCGGTCGTGTAACAAATTTATTGAGTTTCTACTCTAGAATAGTTGATAGAGTACAAGAGAGAGAGGATGGATTGACTGTATTTATTTGGATTTAAAAAGGCGTTTGATAAAGTGCCACATGAAAGATTACTATGGAAGTTAGAGGAGAAGGGTGGCTTAAAAGGAAGCACATTGAGATGGATGGAAAATTATTTGAGGGAGAGAAATAAGGACGGTAGTTAAAGATATGAAGTCCAAGTGGAGAGCAGTAGAAAGCGGAGTGCCACAGGGTCAGTATTGGCACCAATACTTTTTCTCATATATATAAACGACATGCCAGAGGAGTGAACAGCTACATAAATCTGTTTGTGGACGATGAAACTGTGCAGAGTTATAAAGCAAAAGAGGATTGTGAAATACTGCAGGAAGACTTAAACAAGATCTGGAAATGGAGTAAAAATGGGAGATGGAATTCAATGTGGACAAAAGCCATGTCATGGAAATGGGAAAAAGTGAAAGACGACCAGTGGGAATCTATAAGATGGGAGATGGAGTAGAACTAGAAAAAGTAAAAAAGGAAAAGGACTTGGGAGTGACGATGGAAGAAAACAATCAACCGGTAAGCCATATTGATAGAATTTTCAGAGAGACATAATTTGCTAAGGAATATTGGATTAGCATTTCACTACATGGACAAAGAAATGATGAAGAAATTGATAAGTACTATAATAAGACCCAGATTGGAATATGCAGGAGTTGTGTGGATCCCCCGTAAGAAGAAACACATAAGGAAGTTGAAGAGACTACAAAAATGGCTACAAGAATGGTTCCAGAATTTGAAGGGATGACATATGAGGAGAGACTAAAGGCTATGGATCTACCAACCCTGGAACAGAGAAGGGAGAGAGGGGATCTGATACAAGTTTATAAATTGATTAACGGAATGGATCAAGTGGATAATGAGAAACTGACATTAGAAGCACAAGATCGCATAGTAAAAGACTGAAGAAGGCAAGATGTCTGAGAGATGTTAAAAATATTAGTTTCCGCAAAGATGTGTTGAGACTTGGAACAGTTTGAGTGAGGAAGTGGTGTCAGCAAAGTGTGCATAGCTTTAAAGAAAATTGGATAAGTGTAGATCTGGAGACGGGGTCACACGAGCGTAAAGCTCTGTAAAACTACAACACACACATACACATACTCACACACACACACACATTGCTGTTGAAATCAGTGTCATATAACAACCACTAAACTATTTTATTATTACAGTAAGTTCTCTTTATATAGTACTTCGTTATCCGTTAAATTCACAGTTACGGTGTTTGGTCTACCCTTGATTCTATTTACGGTAAGAAAAATTCAGATATGGTATTCGCTCGTGTTTTGTTTACACTGTACTGTAGCGCCACTACGCCGCGTGGCCACAACTACTTTCAGTCTCTTTCCGCGTTTCTCACTGAACACAAGTGAAATCCTTACTGCATGTTTTTTGTGGATATTATGAGTAAGGGCTGAAATCCCTACTGTCCGTTAGCCTCTGGAGGAACTTCATCTGATAGAGTATGTGGTGAGTGAAAGGTATATAAAAACATTTTGTTTATTTCTTTTGCGCAGTACTTTACATTTTTTTTTCTGTATGATTATTTTCATGTATTTTCATTTCTGTAGGGGTGACTTTCAACGTGCTGGAACACATCTCCTATTATTACATGTTATAATGTGTTCGGTATACGGTAATTTTGATTTGCGGTAAGGTTTTCAGGAACGCATATGTACCGTATAACGAGGACTTACTATATATTTTTATTATGATTATTTTTATTATTATTATTATTATTATTATTATTATTATTATTATTATTATTTTTATAATTTTTTTCATCATTGTTGTTGTTAGTAGATGGTGATTATAAATAAAACTTTGTTACCCTATCACTTCTCAGATAAGAGGGTTAGAATGGCTCCTGCAAAGGCTGATGTGGAATGTGTAGTCAAGAGCAGTAAGAGGAAGGAGAGTGAGGACACTGGCTTATCAAGCATTACCTCCTCCCTGACTTGCATTACCCTTAACACTGACTCCGAAAAGGATTTGGCTGTGCTGGAAGCTGGTTTCTTGCAAATTAGCTTGGGTGAAAAGCCTGTGCAGGTAAGATGAAGCCCTGTGTCTCTCTCTCTCTCTCTCTCTCTCTCTCTCTCTCTCTCTCTCTCTCTCTCTCTCTCTCTCTATGAGTGGAACACTGGTCAATATTTCAAGTAATGCATAAGTTGAAGAACAAATTAATGAGAAATATTCTGGAATTTGTTGGTGAAAAGAATGAGAGTGAAATGATAGTTAACTCTTATTAGTAAGGGAGATAGTTAGATATGAGAGCAATCTTGTGTGTTATGGATGAAATGGCTTTAATTATAATTCAATTAGGAGAGCCCAAAAAGTAAGATAAACTATAAAAAGTGTAAGGTTTTCTTATAGAGGAAAACATAGATATCTTTATTGTACTGCTGCTTAAGTGACTTTGTGAAAAAAATTATGAAGAATGTTTCTTCTGTGGTTTTTAAGGAAAATCTTAGGTGTACAGTAATTTTAATGACGGGAAAGTTGAGGCCAGCCAAAAGTGTACTTGCATCATGGTGATCATGATGTAGTAAATTGGAGTCACATGTTTACCTTGATACCCTATTAGGGTTATAATTGTAATGTGTTAGGTTGGTAATCTTGCATCCTTTATGTTTCAGTGTTGGTAAAGTTGGTGAGCCTGCTGGATAGATGGACAGGAAACTACATTAATGTTAATTTCTAGCCATCCTTCCAGGATCTGTTAGATATTTGATTTTGATATATTAAAAAAAAAAAAAAAAGAATTTGGATATCTACATGTTTTCTCCTCTACTTATAGTTGGAACACTTGGAAAAACAAGTAGAGCAGGAGGAAGAGAAAGAAACACAAGTAGAACAAGAAGAAAAGGAAGAAAAGCAAGTAGAGCAGAAAGAAAAGAAGGATGTGAGTGATGAAGAAGGAGAGAGAGACAGTGAGGAGGAGGAAGACAATGAGAAGAAAATCATTGCTGTGAAGGTCAGTGGATGTTTCTTCCTTGAGTTACTCCTAATTATTTTTTTTTCCTGTCCAGTCATTCTTCATTCTTTTGGGAGTTAGGTAATACACATAGCTGTGCATAAAGCAAATACAGGCAACCGCTGCTTAATGAATGAGTTATGTTCTCTATAAAAACGTGCGAATTTTCGTTAAGCGAACCAATTATAACAAGTTTGACCCTTGACTTGAACTTCCATTGAGAGTAAACAAAGTGAGAATGCATCATAGTACAGTAAAAGGTTTAATGAAAGTAAAAATTATGAAATTAAACATTTAAGCAGTTTAATTTAAGACTAAGTCATTATAATGTACACTAATGTATGTATGTAGGTAACTTTATAATGTTGATGATCTTAAATTTATGAAGGGAGGGAGAGTGGAGCGGGAAAGACGCTAGCTGGCAACCTGTGGAATGTAAACAAAGGGCGCATCATTGTATCGCATACAAAAATTATGTACCACATTTCCACAAGGCTTTCCATTTTATCCATTGCAGAGTCATGAGTTCAGGTGATTCTTTTTGCTTGTAAAGAAGATATGGTCTCACCAGCCTTCTTAATAGAGCCTGCTGACTTGAAAATAGTAGAGACAGTAGATGGAGTCAAGCCATGGTGGTGAGCAATGCTATTAGTTTTCTGGCCTCTCTTATGTCTGTGAATAATATCCAGCTTCACTTCGAGAGTAAGAGACTTCCTGGTCTTCTTAGCAATGCTAGGCGACATTCCAGGGTGTTTTGGTGGCATGTGGAGTGAGGGAAGACGGGGTGCTGCTGACACTGTTATTGTTTGGAACTAGGGGGAGTGAGTGGTGCACGTTTTATCCATGAGAGGCGCTGGTGGATTCAAAAGCCTGTTGGCTTGCATGAGACGGCGGGGGTTTCAAACTTGGAAAAAATGACCTGAATAAAATTTTGTTAAAGCAAGTTTGGTGTTCGTTATACGAACACCAAAAGAGTGCTCTGACAGTTGAGAGAGAGAGAGAGAGAGAGAGAGTGTCTTGTTAGCAAGTAGAGGGTGCAGGGCAGTAATAGGAGGCACAGAAGCCTTCACAAAACTTGTTTCCTGTGCCAAGTAAGTATAATTTGCTCAGCGGGCAGAGGGAGAGCTTGATGTTTCCGTGCAAGAAAGACACGTCCTGGGAGGAAGCTCCCCTGTTGGTGAACCCACTGACGTCACTAGCCCGAGCTCTTTTGCCCTTAGAGCTGCGTGTAGGTCGATCTTCTATTTTATGGGCCTTGGATACAACAAGGGAAGATGTTGGGTGAGGCTGCATATGTATACGAACAATACATGTACAATGCTTTACGTACATTATTGTCATTATTACACACCAACTTACCGAATTATTGTACGTACAGCATTAATAAATGACGCCACAGACCCCGTGATATAGCGAAAAATCCGCAGAACGTATCTACGAGTATGTATAAAAACCACGAAATTCGAACCGTGAAATAGCGAGGGAACACTGTAGTTCCTAATCCCTATGGCTTTCTTGGTGCTGATGGTGGTGGCAGAGTTGCACCTGAGGGAGTAGATAAGATGTAGTCTCCCATCTGCCTCATATGAACACTATTATATTTGACTTATATACATGTATTTTCTAAAATGATAGCTAAGTGAGACAAATAGCCCCTTGCAAGTTATAGAAGCTTTATGGGCAGTGGTATGAAATAGAAAATATGAAATATAGAAAAAACATTTAATCTATATGAAAAGAAAAGAAAATGTAATATGCATTTACATACTATATACACATTATAGGTACATTCATAGGTATATGCATGTATACAAATACACACTGGTACTTTTTCTCATATATATAAACGACATGCCAGAGAAAGTGAACAGCTACATAAATCTGTTTGCGGACGATGCGAAACTTTGCAGAGTTATAAAGCAAAAAGAGGATTGTGAAATACTGCAGGAAGACCTAAATAAGATCTGGAAATGGAGTAAAAAGTGGGAGATGGAATTCAATGTGGACAAAAGCCATGTCATGGAAATGGGAAAGAGTGAAAGACGACCAGTGGGAATCTATAAGATGGGAGATGGAGTAGAACTAGAGAAAGTAAAAAAGGAAAAGGACTTGGGAGTGACGATGGAAGAAAACAATCAACTGGTAAGCCATATTGATAGAATTTTCAGAGAGACATATAATTTGCTAAGGAATATTGGATTAGCATTTCACTACATGGACAAAGAAATGATGAAGAAATTGATAAGTACTATAATAAGACCTAGATTGGAATATGCAGGAGTTGTGTGGACCCCCATAAAAGAAACACATAAGGAAGTTGGAGAGACTACAAAAATGGCTACAAGAATGGTTCCAGAAGGGATGACATATGAGGAGAGACTAAAGGCTATGGATCTACCAACCCTGGAACAGAGAAGGAGAGAGGGATCTGATACAAGTTTATAAATTGATTAACGGAATGGATCAAGTGGATAATGAGAAACTGATCCTGAGAGAAGAATATGACATTCAAGCACAAGATCGCATAGTAAAAACTGAGGAAGGAAGATGTCTGAGAGATGTTAAAAATATAGTTTCCATAAAGATGTGTTGAGACTTGGAACAGTTTGAGTGAGGAAGTGGTGTCAGCAAAGAGTGTGCATAGTTTTAAAGAAAAATTGGATAAGTGTAGATATGGAGACGGGGCCACATGAGCGTAAAGCCCAAGCCCTGTAAAACTACAACTAGGTAAATACACACCTACATCTATGCAATTAAATTTAAACTTACATTCATATCCATGCAGTAAATTACAACACATAATAATAATGATAATAACGATAATAATAATAGTAATAGCAGATAATAATCTGAGTTTAATGTAATATTATAATACTTCTAGTGTTAATGATATAATGATAGGGTAACATCAGTGATAATTATAAGGATCATATGTCATAAAACCCTTTATCTTACCATGATATCTTATTTCATTAGTTGCATGCAAGTTATTCATATCATCTATATTACTTAAGGGCCAAATATTTGACATAATGCCAACACCAATACAAGCGAAAATAGGGCTTCAGTTTATTTCTCATTATGATTTTCCCCATATGTTTATTAATTTCTATCTTGTGTATTAATATTTAATGAGTTTTTTTTAGGATACCTGTTACTTCTCAGATGCAAAATCATACTGTAAATAACTAATGATAATGCCATATTTCAAGGTATTTCATGAATGTAAATCGAGGGAAGATGGCAAAGAAGAGGAAAAAAAGAAGGAAGAAAAAGAGAATGAAGTAAAGGCAGTTAAAGTAGAGTCACTGGACAAATTGGACTTGAAAGAGAAGGAGAAAGAGGTGGTGCCTGATGATGAAGACAAAACAAAGGATAAGAAAGAATATACGAAGGAAGAGGAAGTGTCTGATAGTGAGAATCTTAGTGATGGAGATAATCAAAATAGTCAACCTCAACCAAAAGACGGAAAACTTCGTTCTCGAGGCTTTGGTAATGTGAGTTTTTCCGAGTTTGCTTTTGTTTATTTAAGTTTTTTCTTTGACTGGGAATTTGTCCATGTGTATCCTTATTGGATGTATTAGAATATGGATAAATTATTATTATTGTAATTATTATTTTCATTATTATTATTATCTATTTCAGCTTTACAAATGCATATACTCATATAAATCTTGTTATCATGCAGGCTATGAGTCAGAATTGTATGAACAATGAGGCTTACCATCAGCAACATTATCCACAAAACCAAGAAATGTGGTCCCAACAACATCAGTACCCTGCGGTAAGTGATTATTCAGAGGAGAGGAGAGAGAGAGTGAATAATTCTTTGCTAGCTAGTAAGTGCCTATATTTACAAAGTATAGAGGAGAGAATATTCACTATACACTGAACTATAATTATGAAGTATTATGAAAATGATAATATGGGGCTAAGCTATTAGAAGGTTTAGTCTCCTTTATTTATTGAAATTATTAGTGTGAAGTCCTGTGTGAAATATTACTTACCATGTGTTGTTAGTCCATGATGTAAGTAATTCTTCAAAAGCAGAACTTGCTGGAGTCTCTTTTTCTATTCCATGTTTAGCATTTAGGTATTATCTTATAATGATTTTGTTTTAATAGGCCTTGGTGTAAGAGGGCAAGGAATGAGCCAAGGAGGGAGGAATTGTACCCTCCCATATAGTTTCCCTGTCTGGGGGAGAGAGGCAGGTAAAAAGGAAAGGAAAGAGGAACTAAAATAGGGAAATGAGAGGGAGAGGAGGATAAAAAGGAAAGGAAAGAACCACGAATGGGGAACTGTACCTGCTGTATGATCTCTTCTCTCATGTGTAGGGATATGGAATAAGGAGAAGGATAGGGAAATTAGGAGGATAAGGGTGGAACCATAGGGCCACAGTTACTTGAAACTCCTTCATAATCCCTTTCTGTTCCATTACCAGTGGTAATTGTCAAAAGCAGTCTCCTTTGTGAATACCTTCCGATAAGCATCCATTCATAGCCTCTGCCATTTCCTGGGATCCCCCTCACTGCACTTGCTTGGTTTACTTCTAAACTTTCAATACTTTCTCTATTTTTGATGTTGTTGTTGACATGTGTGTGTGTGTGTGCGTGTGCGTGTGCGTGCGTGCTTTCTTTCTATGGCCTATAGGGCTTGTAGGTTTTCCTTGAAGAGTATGGGAACTGCTGTCCAGCTTCCATCTATTAGTGGCACAAGCAATTTTATTTATAGTGGCACCCATATTAGGGGCCATATCACCACCCAAGTACATCTTTGGTGTAAGGCAATTACACCTCCACCTAGAACCTGGTTATCATGATGACATGTAGGTAACTTTAAACCATTCAGCAAATGACAAAGTTTCAAGGTGGCATGTTGTGGGATTTGAACCTACACATGGACGTCTGCCCAGTCCCACGCTCACCACCTTATCCACTATGCCATCTGTTGGCATCACGAGTGCTACCTCAAAACTTCAATGTGATCTCTAATGAGATCTTTCATATTTGTAGCACTGACAATGTCATATCCATTGATGTTTAACTTTTTCGTCATCTGAAGTAGCAAGTCCATAGATGCCACTACATTGTCTCTCATGTATTACATTGAGCTCACTGCCACTTGTTTCTGTGACCCATGGGAGAACCTTTCTCCACCTTTGTTTCACTGTAGTAATATTGTCTAAAGCTCTCTATAGCTTTCTTGATTCTAGAATTATGAAAGAAATTCTATGCTGTCATAATTTACTTGGATCTGGCTGGTGCTGGCAATGCTGCTTAGGATGTTACCATGTATGTCTGATGCACTGCTCATGAGTGGTGCAGGGCTCTATCTTCTGGTGCAGTGTTCAGTGACATTGTTAATTGAAATACATGAAAGTAAACAATAACAAGTAGATCTACCTGTGAATGAAAACAACTGGAAGAATGTCATGGAAATGTGTAGAAAATATTTTCAAATAACTGCATGCAGCATTTCCTGAGACACTGTTTCACTGATAGGGCAATGTGATGGGAGTTTGATCAGGTTTGGGTAGTGCTGCAAGGTTGTGGTAGCCAACCGTCCAGGAAATGCAGTTAACACTTCTCACAGGCATCACTGAACAGTATTGGGTTGCCTTCTCATGTGTTTGGCCTAAAGAAAATTTTGCTGTTCTTTCCTGGTGGTTTCATTTCTGTATTTATTTTTAAAAACTAATTAATTAATTCAGTAAATTTTTATCTTATGTCTATAAGACTATCTTTTTCTATGAGTAGGATAAAGTGTCCAATAGGTAGACAAAAAAGCATGGAAAATTTTCTTCCCATGATTTTACTCTTCCCCAAATTTCAGAAGCATGTTATGCTTAGTTTCATTTTGTGCAGTTTTATGTGGTACAAAGTGTTTGTAAATATTGTTATTCATT
Source organism: Portunus trituberculatus (assembly GCF_017591435.1). Taxonomy (NCBI): domain Eukaryota; kingdom Metazoa; phylum Arthropoda; class Malacostraca; order Decapoda; family Portunidae; genus Portunus; species Portunus trituberculatus. The sequence continues at coordinate 20,936,795 of NC_059297.1, forward strand.
GTTTGTGTCCAGTACATATGCAGGTGGTCCAATAGGTACTCTTGCCTTTTAACTCAAACACTATAATAGCGGAGTGGATCCTCTCTACATATGATATACTTTATTCTTTGCTCTAGTAAACTATATAAGTATCATTGAGACAACGTCTACAACAGTGATTTCTCTGGTTTATCATGTGTGTTACATATACATGACTTTTGGTATGTTATTAAATGAAAGGTTTAACCTTGTAAATGATACATACAAAAATCACCATGAAAATGCCTAGAAATATTAAAGAAACATTCCTTCTTCTAGGGCAAAAAAAAATTTTTTGCCAAATAGTTACTAGACATACATGCTATAAGTAACTTAAGAGTTAATTCTGGTTCTGACTTATAATGTGCAGGGCACTACATTTAGTGCATAACACACATATTTTTGGTTGGTTGGTGGCGAGGAAAGGGATCCAAGTGTGGAACGGAGGGAAGTGAATCAAGTGTGTCTGTTGGTGTTGAGGTATTGTTGTGATAAATGATTGTATATTTGTTTAGAGAATGTGTCTATTGTACTGTTGTCTAAAATACAATGAGGAAGTCTCTTCAAGTCCTTTGTGGTGTGTGGATAATATGAGTTTGTATATGTCTGTTAGTATAATATTTTTGGTATGCTTGCTTGTGTATGTTATGAAAATGTTCATTGTTTGTGCCGTGGATCAGTGTCACTCATCCTCAAGAACCCCAGTGTTCGGTTGGCTTTAGAGCAGTTGGAATCTATGCAAGTGTTGAATTCAAGGTCTTTGGAAAGATGAACACCAATGAATATGCAGTGCGTGGTACTCAATAAGGATGCGTGTACATTTTGGGCACCACGCACTGTGTACATTCTGGACCTTTCTTTGGGTAAGTTAAATTGAATGGTGCTCTGACAGTTTCAGAGGAAAGTGACTCAAATTCATCCCTATAGTAGAGATGGCCTTGGAATGTCATACAATGTGGTTTATTACTTTGGCAGCAGTTTGATGAAATGGATACTTATTGGGCTTTGATATTTGGGATCAGTCTAATAGGTATGCACCAACCTCAGCCATTATCTTTTACTTCTAGGCAGTCTTGATGTATTTTTCTTATGCATTGCATGACAAAATGAACCTACAAATAGAAAAAAAGATAAAAAATTCAATTAGAAAATTAGTCATTTAAACACACAAAAAAGTTGCAACCCTTTGATTTTCATAAGAAAACTGTTTTTTTAATATCTTCACTTATATTTGTTGCTGGATCTCTTTAGCCATAACAAACCCAACTGTTGATATCTGTTGACATGAAGGCATAATGGTTAAGCTTAAAAATGAGACCAAATTTTAATGCCAAAGTGTCATATCTCATGGAGATGTTTTTAAATACCAAGTGCATACCGAATGGACTGATGTATACCTATTGGACACTTTACAGGGTCAAGAGAAAGAAAATAACAGAGTGTTGACTATACAAAAGGCATCATTTAATGTGGCATTTGCTTTGTGATGTTTTATTTCAATCAGTCAATCTCTCTCTCTCTCTCTCTCTCTCTCTCTCTCTCTCTCTCTCTCTCTCTCTCTCTCTCTCTCTCTCTCTCCTGTGTTGTAGAAAGGATATGGTTCCAGTGAAAATAAACTTTTAAAAGAGAACCAATGATAATTGAACCATGAAAAACTGGTTTCACTGTATATGGAGTCTTTAGCTTGACCCAAGACAGAATATTGGTTCACTTGGCAGCAACTAAAACAGAATGTAAATAGGACACCTCTGTAGCTGTCATCATACGTGCTATTTGTGCGTCATGGCGTGCTACTTGTGCTTTAAGATTCCAATCAGAATCATCATGTGGATTTAGTAGATATAATGCACTATTAATTGCTGATTTGACTATGGTATAGATCTTGTTACTTAGGTTTGCTGTTTCCCTCCATATGTTTCCTAGCTATCCTTTTATGAAGTGGAAGTGATCAGCTATTTCCCTGTGTAAGCTTGTCAAAAATATAGATAAAAAAGTGTTTTATATCTGTAATGCTCAATGTTGCAGGCAAATACTATCATAATATAGTTTCCAAGTGGTATGTTAATGGAAGAGTTTTATGAGTATGTCAGTTAGCACCTGTCACTAAACATTATTTATGACTACCTGCTATTTTATTAATCATACAATTGTTGTCAGAGTTCAAGTTACCTTCTGCACTCATTTCTATAGTTTTGTGTTTTGCTTCAGTCTCAAGTCTTATGATCTAACAATGTCCTTACAAAAATCTGATTATTGATAGATCAATTATCAGATCAGAGGACTTGGGATTGAAGGAAAAAACACTAGACAAGTGAGTGTGATGCATTTTTCAACCTTTGATCTTGACTGTAGATTAATTTCATTTAGTCACATAATAATTCTTTGTCAATTGATAAAGTATTGATTTGATGCATCAGTTAATGTCCATGTATTACATACTGTCTTTAGCCTCCATGCCATTTTTTATGATTTACTCTTCATCAGCTTTATTTCCCAACTCTATTGTATTAGTAACTCATATTTATTTTGTTATCAGTTCTTGGTTCCCCAGCATGTGGTACAGGAGGGAGGCTATCCTGGCTCTTCTCCCACTGGTGCTTTGGATAAGGTGAGTAGTATAGTACTTTTGTAGCATGTATTAGACCCTCAAACACATTTTGGTAATAAACATATAATTAAAGATAATCATTTGCATGGAGTCTGCAACTAACATCTAACAATTATCATCAAAAGTATGGTGGTATTTTCTCAATCAATAGCTCTAATCCTCACTCTCTATATATTATTTATTTCTTTCATTTATTCTAATAATATTCTTGGCTGGCTGTCTTGGCTTTTGTCTATGTAGTTTAGCTAATCTTCTTTCCTTCTATGTTTTGTATGCTCTCAACCAGTGGCATGGAAGTAGTCAGCTTGATGCACTGAGTGACAATACTTTCATCCAAAGCCTTGGAGAATACAGCCCTGCCTCCTGTACCTCAGTTAGTATATTTATTGTTATTAGTATTTGTTGTTAATTTTGTAGTGAAGAGCAAATGTGAGATTGAGAAGAAAAAAATATTAGTGATTTTACAAAGCAAGGAATATTTGGTGTTAAAAGTATACAATATTCTATTGTATATTTTCCAACGTTTTACAAATATCATTATATTGTTATGATTAACCCTTTCCTTCCGGTGCTTAAACTATTTTCCCGTTTGCTATGACGGCTAAAAATGGTAAACCTAGAAATTGTCAGAAAACTGTTTGAATACTAATAATTATTTTCTCTTTGTTATTCTGAATACAATGATGTACTTTGTAGCTCGATGTGACCTCTGAAAGTTCAGTTTATGCCTTATCAAGGATTCCTCCTCCCGCTGTGTGATCCGTCTTCCAGAAACATCCTGGAGAGCGATGACACCGCACGCACACACACTCTCTCTCTCTCTCTCTCTCTCTCTCTCTCTCTCTCTCTCTCTCTCTCTGACAAGTTACCTTCTACCATTTTATTATAAAATCGAAGATAATGAAAAAAAATGACATGAAAGAATGATAGGTAATTTTTTTTTTTCACTTTCCGAGTCCTCACTAATGTCTGCTTTCTTCAGTTTCTTCTTCTAAATATTCACTGTCACTGTCTTCAAACTCAGAAGCACTGCTAAATACATATGTTCTGTCATGCTCCATGGTGAGTTATGATCTGAGATCCTTCGCTCTTATCAGGGTGTCTCTTCGCACTTGATCATGGTGCTTTCCACCTGGCGGGTCGCCCGGAGAAAGGGAAAATAGCTAAGTTACCACTAAATTTCCAGAGCTAGTGACAACACTACATGTGGAAACATACCAGACACTTCCACTCACCATTTGACTCGAGAAACCACGCTTGGAGCTCAAAATTGAGGTGCGAAAATTCTTGATTACGGGTATGATCGCCGTCGCTACAGACGCATTGATGCAATCGTATATATACGATTGCCGGAAGGAAAGGGTTAATGAATGTTAGCTATACACACAATAGAAATTGTCACATTAATGTTATTTCTAAGATGTGAGGGAAATAAAAAAAATTCAAATACATTTTTAACTGCATTTCATGGTGGTTGATGCTTTGCCCTTGTTGCAGCCAGCTACTCATATGAAAATTGAGAAAAAGAAAATGATGGGTAGAATTTGTTGATATATGATAAAATAGTTCATGGAATGGAGTACTTGAGAAAATTTATCATAGAATTAGTTTATCTGATGACTCATACCAGGTATTATTATACATGATTACTAATTATTATTATGTATAGAGAAAACATTATTATTATTATTATTATTATTATTATTATTATTATTTTTGTTACTGGGGAATATCGGTTGCCGAACTTAATTAATTCCTGAAGGCCGTTCATAAACCCAAATGTTTGAAAATGGAAACCATTTTCTTCTTAGGAGTCAATGTTAAGTAGATTATTCTGTTCTTGGATCCAGACCTGCACTTGAGAGAACAACTTTGGCATGTACCCTGGGTCCTTGCTACATATAGCCTGTATCAAACGCTTTTGTGTGCTTCTCAGCTGGAATAGTGGGTAAGATGATGAGCGTGGGATCAGACAGACGTCCACATGTAGGTTCGAATCCCACCATGTACCACCTTGAAACTTTGCCATTTGTCAAGTGGTTTAAAGTTACCTACATGGCACCATGATACCCAGTTTCTAGGTGGTTACATCAAAGATACGCTTGGGTGGTGATATGGACCCTAATATGGGTACCACTATAGATAAAATTGACTCATACCAGGTATTATTATACATGACTTCTAATTATTATTATGTATAGAGAAAACATTATTATTATTATTATTATTATTATTATTATTATTATTATTATTATTATTATTATTATTATTATTATTATTTTTGTTACTGGGGAATATCGGTTGCCGAACTTAATTAATTCCTGAAGGCCGTTCATAAACCCAAATGTTTGAAAATGGAAACCATTTTCTTCTTAGGAGTCAATGTTAAGTAGATTATTCTGTTCTTGGACCCAGACCTGCACTTGAGAGAACAACTTTGCATGTACCCTGGGTCCTTGCTGCATATAGCCTGTATCAAACGCTTTTGTGTGCTTCTCAGCTGGAATAGTGGGTAAGATGATGAGCGTGGGATCAGACAGACGTCCACATGTAGGTTCGAATCCCACCATGTACCACCTTGAAACTTTGCCATTTGTCAAGTGGTTTAAAGTTACCTACATGGCACCATGATACCCAGTTTCTAGGTGGTTACATCAAAGATACGCTTGGGTGGTGATATGGACCCTAATATGGGTACCACTATAGATAAAATTGCCTGCACCACTAATGGGTGAAAACTGAACAGTACCTCCAAAAAAACTCTTCAAGTAGACCTACACGTGCTATAGGCCAAAGCTTAAAAAAAAAAATCTGATAGCAAGACATTATATGCATATCTTCCTGACAATGTTTATCATGCATCGCTAGTTTTCCTGAATAGGTGAGACACCTCTGTGTTGCAATCAGCTATTATGACAAATATGGTGGCAAAACAAACATCTCATGGAATCTTGTGATCCCCATATTACCATACCAACAAAGCATTTTGAAATCATTCTCTTTAGTGTTCCATATTTGTAACAAACTTTTACTTATTTTGTTTTTATTCATATGGCAGTTTATTCATATTTTTATTCATATAACAGCAGTATTATTTCCAAGATGCTTTGCTGTTATAGTGAGTCTCAGGAATCACAAGATTCCGCGAGATGGTTGCTTTGAACACCATATTTATCCTCACTGCTGATTGCAGCACAGAGGAACCTCACCTATTCCAAGACAGCTAGTGATGCATGATAAACATAGTCAAGAAGATCAGAACATGCTGTCTTTCTGTCAGTTGGATACTGTTACTATAACAATGATGATCCTTTGTTTATTCCACCTGAGAGGCACACAAAAAGTGTTTGGTAAAGGGTACGTGCTGCAGGAAGTGAGGGGTGAGTGCTGAGTTGCTCTCTCAAACACAGGCCCTGGGATTACAGACTGTATGGATTAATCTATTTTCCATGGATTTTTCACCAACTGAGTTACAGTAAGTACAACAACTGAGGCAATTTTTGAGCTTGAAATTTTGTTTGGCAAATGATTTGTTCTAAAAGGGAGGTGTTCTGCAACTGAGGTTCCACTGTATTATCATTATTATTATTATTATTATTATTATTATTATTATTATTATTATTATTTTGAGAGAGAGAGAGAGAGAGAGAGAGAGAGAGTTTAGGATTATGTGAATAAATGCTTCAAATAACAAATACCTAAATGTATAGAGAGGTGTGAAAATGAGTGAGGAGATTTAGATGGTTTTGTGGATGTTTTGTTTGGTTACCCTTCCCTGCATAGACATCAGATAGTTACTTAATTGCATTATAATCATTATCATTGTTGTAATTGTCATGACCACTGTTATTGCATTTTCAGGATGATGTTTATTCATTATTGATATCAAACAGTACTATTATGTCGTATTATGTCAGATAGTTACTTAATTGCATTATAATCATTATCATTGTTGTAATTGTCATGACCACTGTTATTGCATTTTCAGGATGATGTTTATTCATTATTGATATCAAGCAGTACTATTATGTCGTAAACTGAGATATTGCATGGTATAACAAGGCTAATAGAAGCTCAAAAATTTTTCATATTTTGATTATACTGCTAATTATTTACTTATCATTACTATCAAAGTTCTGTGCTTGCAATCTTGTACAATTTATTTGAAGTTACTTTGTGTGGCTTTATAATATCTCATCAGCATAATAATCATCTAATGTAATCATCATGTAAAAACACAATCAATATCAAATTCATAAAACCAGATAATATTAAATGAGTAGAATTGGCATTCAGTAAAAAAAACTCATATGATAGCATTATATCCATTACCAAAAATGTTCCATAATTAAGTAAATCTTTGCACACCAGACACCAAAAGCTTATCATAGTAAATGTAAATTATTAGGTAAACATCCTACTCCTCTCTCAATTTTTCTTGACTGCATTATGCATTATTGAATTATTCTCTCTGTTGATTTATATATATATATATACAATAATTTTGAGACTGCCTAATTCACTCAAAAATTTTAATTTTCAAAACATTTTCCTTATCAATCATTTACGTTTCTCATTAACGTATAGGATCCTCCCACGGGCATTGTAGTTGTTACAGAACACCAGTCAGTGTATGGGGACAGTTTGATGGCAGTCATTAAATGAACATTAGTATCTATCTATAGGCTACTGTTTTCTTTTTTTCTGGTGCTTCATGCCTCTTGACCAACTTTACTTTCACTTTTTCTGCATTCTTCCTCTGCCTGTGTCATTACTGTTAATCCCCCTTTTTGCCTGAGGCTACTTTCCCAGGTAGTTTATGGCTTTATCTCTGGATCTTTATGTTTTTGTTTTCTCTGGTTTACTGATCCTGGACATCTGATAGTAAGATATAAATGACCTTGTTATTCTCTTTACTTTATCCATCTCCATTTATTCTTTATTTTTACTTCTCTCCTCTTTTCTTCTTTCTTCTTTATATTGTCTTTTTCTTTTTCTTTTTTGTTTTTTGTGACAATTATGCAATGGTGTGGGATTATCACTGTGGAGGATTGATTGTAATTCACTGTTAATATATCAGGTTGAAGATGACATGACCAGTGTGTCATATGGCTACAGTGCAGAATCTCCACTGGGTTACCAGAATGCCTTACCCATCAACAGCCCTCAGTATCAAGAAAGCCAAGCCTCACAATACCAAAAATACCATGACTGCCAGCCTTTACTCTACCACCAACAGGAGGACAACCAAGCCTTATCCTTCCACCAGGGGCTATCGCAGAACATTCAGTACCAGGAAAACAAAGCCGCACCCTATTACCAAGGGTCACCACAAATTCTCTCACCACTGTCATACCAGGAATCACCATCTCCTATACAGATTCTCTCCAACTCCCACTTAACTCAGAGCCAGGGGACACACCCAACATTCCCCACTCCCCCAGTTAGCCCACAACCTACCACAACTTCAATTCCTGTCAGTCATTCAGAAGATGATATTGAAGAGGTAAGAGAAAAAAAAAGAAGGAAATTAGTAGCAGGAGGAAATCTTTGATAAGAGAGAGAGAGAGAGAGAGAGAGAGAGAGAGAGAGAGAGAGAGAGAGAGAGAGAGAGAGAGAGAGAAATTGATTGATTGATTGATTGATTGATTAAATTTTATTATTTTTTTTATGTAAAGGGGAAAACTGGCTAAGGGCAACAAAAAGAGTAAACAAAAATGCACACTTGTCTGTCAGTCCTGAGCAGGTCTGAGAGTTAGTCAAAAGAAGAGTGCTAAATGTTTTGAAACCTCCCTTTTAAATGATTTCAAGTGTAGGAAGATGGAAACACAGTAGCAAGTAGGGAGTTCCAGAGTTTATCGGAGAAAGGTATGAATGATTAATACAAAATTTTGTCCTCCTTTCCCCTATTCTGGTTTTCTCTGCTTGCATATGTTCTCAACTATTATTTCTCACATATTTATTCCTTTACTTGTTTATTATAGTTTATCACAAAAAGCACCTATTCTTTTATGCAACTTGCTTTTATTTTTATTAATTTTTCTAATCTCATTTAATTTTTTTTGTAGATCATCAGCTACGTCATGGATGAGGTTCCCCTGGAAATTTCCCACAATGATAGTACAATTGAGAGTATCATAAGGAATCTCTTGGAAATTCGGGTAAATTTCTTGGACATTTTTAAAATTGTATATGAAAATATTTGCTGTAGTATGATAATACATTCAACTCTGTCATCATCGTCTTAATTGTATTTATGTTGTCTTGTAGATATTCATTTGAATATTCAGTAAACCAAGATTTCAAATTAGACATTGATTTAACAGTATAGGTACATAATCATTAATCCAATCTCATGAATTTTTAACATCTCTTTATTCTGAATGTTTTCCAAGTGAGATAGGCAAATGTCACAAATGAAAAATTCCAGAAGTGATGTACAACTGTTTTGAGACTCATGTTAGGTTGTCTACTTCTGAAAAGAGCTCGGATAGATCCCGAGCTACTTCATGACATGTGTCAGGCCGTCAGCTACTGGAAAGAACTCATGTTCTGGGCAATCTACAACTGTTTTAAGACATGTATTGGGCCCTTAGTTGCTGAACGTGACACCACCTGCCAGCCAAATTAGGTCGGTGCCAGCTCTCTGTCAGCAGCCTTTATGTCAACATTTTCATGCCTCCATTACTATCTACATGTTTGCTGCTATACTACATTTTGAAAATGTTAAAAAGACCTGCAGACACCCCTATGGACAGTAGTAAAAAGAAAAAGGAATTATTTGTCTTAACAATGCTTCAAAAAAGTCAGGCTGCTGGAGCAATTAAATGTTTTAAGACTTTGTGGTGACAAGGTGTCTATTGATCATGACAGCCAGAAATTTATTGGTTTGATAGATATTTTGTGCCAGTGGGTCATATCAGTTACAGGGAACAAGGACTCAATTCCAACTACAAAGTTTTACTATTCATGGACAAGTATTCTGCTCATTCTCCACCAGAGCTTGTAATTAGAAAAAAAAATTGTTTATGCCATGTACTTTCTCCAAAATGTGACATTGATTGAGCCATGTTACTAAGGTATTCTCAGATCTTTGAAAACTAAATCTAAAGATGGTTTTTATAATGACATGCTGGCAGCAGTAAACAGATGTGTGGGTGTGGGAGGCTTCCAAAAGAAATATACCATGAAGGATGCAGTGTATGCAATTGCCAATGCATGTGAGCGCAGAATTAAAGACACGCTTGTGAATGAGTATCAAATCAGAAAAAGATGTCAAAATCTCCTTGCATATGTGAAAACGTACGTAAAAATATGCCAGTAAGCTAGAAGAAGATGGTATTGATGACGTTTTTATACTGATAATGATGCTCCAGTTGTTCATTCTATTACTGATGGTGAAATAGCTGAAATGGTTCTTCATCAAGGTGATAATAGTGATTATTATGAAAATGATGTGGTTAACACAGAAAAAGATGTTAATAGAATAAATAGATGCCATGGTAAGAAAGTGTGATGAACTTATTGCATTTGTCTCAGAACAGTGTACAAATTCAAAGAAATTGATGCAGCAAAAATCTTTATTGATCAGGCAGATGTCAATTGAAGAATCTTTATAAAAAGTTATGCTGCCAGGGTCCTCAGCTGCATTTGATATTCATTCTTGGTAACCATATAAAATATTACTTTTTTTCCAGTGATGTCATTGATGCTGTGATTAGTAATTACATCATCATTTGATGGCTCATAGGTTTTTGCAGACACTGAATTGAAAATAAAATTAAAAGATAAATGAGTGGATTTAAGCTCAGAATATGAAGTTAAGGATTTACACCTTATATTTGAAGACTCACATTCATTTAGATCATTATTAGAAGCCAATATTTTGCATTTAAAAAGTTTTGATCTTTGCTTGTAGCCTACATACTTATCCTGTTGTGACTTGTAAGATGTAAACATGTACAGTAAGTCCTCCTTATATGGTACTTCGTTATCCGGTAAATTCACAGTTACGGTGTTTGGTAATTACTATCCTCGATTCTATTTACAGTAAGAAATTTCACAGATACGGTATCTGCTCGTGTTTTGTTTACACCATACTGTAGTGCCACCACGCCGCACAGCCACCACAACAATCAGTCTCTTCCCGCGTTTCCCACTGAACACAAGTGAAATCCTTACCGTGTTTTTTTTTTTTTTTTTTTTTTTTTTTTTTTTTGTGGATATTATGAGTAAGGGCTGAAATCCCTACTGTCCCTTATCCTCGGGAGGGACATCATCTGATAGAATACAGTGATCCCTCGTTTATCGCGGTTAGTGGATACCAGAACCTCCCGCTATAGGTGAAAAACTGGGAAGTAGGATTCTTCCCCCCCACCTAGGAATTTTCGTTTATATGTATGTGGGTACCAGAATGTTTAAGATATGTAAACAGTATTTATACTTTACATATACAATATTTTACTTAAATCTATTTAATTGTAAAACCTTAAACAGTAATTATACATTTACTCTCTTTCTCTTGCTCTCTCCCCCTCTCATACGATACGTAACACTTATCCACTGATGGTCATCATCTTCCTCTTCCTCTTGGGCTCATTAGAGGAAGTTATCGCAGGGGCACAGCACTTAGGTGGCATTGTAAGGGCTTACAAATCACTACTTAACCCTTATATTCCGGCGATCGTATATGAATGATTACATCAGTGTGTCCGTAGCGACACTGATCGTTCTCGTAATCAAGAATTTTCGTGCCTCATGTTTGAGCTCCACGCATGGTTTCTCAAGTCAGATGGCGAGTGGAAGTATCTGGCTTCTTTTTCCACCAGTAGTGTTGCCACCAGCTCTTTATATTTAGGGGTAACTAAGCTATTCTTCCATTCTGAGGGCGACATTTGGCAACCCCAGCGACCCACCGGGTCGAAAGCACCCTGATAAGAGCGAAAGGACACACGCTAAATTTGTTAAGCAAAGTGAATAACATATTATCATTCTTTCATGTTCATTTTTTCATTATCTTCGATTATAATAAAATGGTAGAAGGTAACTCTTCTGAGAGAGAGAGAGAGAGAGAGAGAGAGATCAAACCGAACAGGTTGGGGCATGCAGGCGTGTGTGTGTGTGTGTGTGTATTTACCTAGTTGTAGTTTTACAGGGCCTGGGCTTTATGCTCGTGTGGCCCCGTCTCCATATCTACACTTATCCAATTTTTCTTTAAAATTATGTACACTTTTTGCTGACATCATTTCCTCACTCAAACTGTTCCAAGTCTCAACACATCTTTGCGGGAAACTAAATTTTTTAACATCTCTCAGACATCTTCCCTTCCTCAGTTTCTTATTATGCGATCTTGTGCTTCTAATGTCATATTCTTCTCTCAGGATTAGTTTCTCATTATCCACTTGATCCATTCCATTAATCAATTTATAAACTTGTATCAGATCCCCTCTCTCTCTTCTCTGTTCCAGGGTTGGTAGATCCATAGCTTTTAGTCTCTCCTCATATGTCATCCCTTTAAATTCTGGAACCATTCTTGTAGCCATTTTTTGTAGTCTCTCCAATTTCCTTATGTGTCCACACAACTCCTGCATATTCCAATCTAGGTCTTATTTTAGTACTTATCAATTTCTTCATCATTTCTTTGTCCATATAGTGAAATGCTAATCCAATATTTCTTAGCAAATTATACGTCTCTGAAAATTCTATCAATATGGCTTACCGGTTGATTGTTTTCTTCCATTGTCACTCCCAAGTCCTTTTCCTTTTTTTACTTTTTCTAGTTCTACTCCATCTCCCATCTTACAGATTCCCACGGGTCGTCTTTCAGCTTTTCCCATTTCCATGACATGGCTTTTGTCCACATTGAATTCCATCTCCCATTTTTTACTCCATTTCCAGATCTTGTTTAAGTCTTCCTGTAGTATTTCACAATCCTCTATTTGTTTAAGGACTCTGCACAGTTTCGCATCATCTGCAAACAGATTTATGTAGCTGTTCACTTCCTCTGTATGTCGTTTATATATACTAGAAAAAGTATTGGCGCCAATACTGACCCCTGTGGCACTCCGTTGTCTACTGTTCTCCACTTGGACTTCATATCTTTAACTATCGTCCTTATTTCTCTCCCCCTCAAGTAATTTTTTCATCCATCTCAATGTGCTTCCTTTTAAGCCACCCTTCTCCTCTAACTTCCATAGTAATCTTTCATGTGTCACTTTATCAAACGCCTTTTTAAAATCTGAATAAATACATTAAATCCATCCCTCTCTCTCGTACTTTATTAACTATTCTAGAGTAGAAACTCAATAAATTTGTTACACATGACTGACCTTTTCTAAAACCAAATTGGCTATTTGATAATATTTTGTTGTCTTCAAGAAACTCAATCCATTGCTTCTTTATTACTTTTTCACACATCTTGCATATTACACTAGTTAGTGATACCGGTCTGTAATTTAAAGGTTCTTCCTTCCGCTCTTATATATGGGAACCACCTCAGCTCTTTTCCACTCCACTGGCACTGTTCCATTTTCTATTGAGCATTTTATGATGTTGTATATTGGACTTGCTAGTTCTTCCCTACATTCTTTCAGTATTCTGCCTGAGACTTCATCCGGTCCCATTGCCTTTTCCTCATCCATTTCCGTCATCAACTTTTTTATTTCAAGCTTGGTTACTTTAATCTCTTTCATATGGACAGTCTCTCTATTACCCTGTGGTCTTTCAAATTTGGATTCCTTAGTAAAGACCTCATGAAATTTACTATTTAACAGTTCTGCCATACTTTTGGGTCTTCCACCATTCCGTTCTCTCCTTTTAACCTTTCTATTGTTTCTTTTTGTCTTATTTTTCCATTTATGAATCTGTAGAACAATTTTGGTTGTTCCTTACATTTTTCGACAATGTCCTTTTCATAGTTCTTTTCTTCTTCCTTTCTCACCTTAGCATATTCATTTCTTGCTGTTTTGAAGTTTTCCTTATTTTCTGGATTTCTGTTTCTTCTCCACCTTTTCCATGCTCCATCTCGTTTCTCCTTTGCCCTAGCACATCTTGCATTAAACCAATCTTTCTTTCCTTCTTCTTTAGGTCTATATTTTGGAACATATTCCTGACCCCAGTTTTGTATATTTCCAAAAATAAGTTATATTTCTCTTGAACCGTTAATGAGTTTTCCATCTCCTCCCAGTTTACGTTTTAAAATAGTTCTTGAGATTCTCAATATCAGCCTTTCTGTAATTTAATCGGTCTCCTTTGTATGATTCATCTCTATCTTCCTTTCCTTCTTCTATATCCATTTCTAATATTACATGGTCACTCTTTCCCAATGGGCACTTGTATCTTATATCATCGTTAATTGGTATATCCCTTGTAAAAACTAGGTCTAATCTTGCCGGCTCATCGTTTCCTCTGAATCTTGTGTTTTCCTTTACTCTTTGGACCATCAAATTATCTATCATTAGGTTCAGGAATCTATCTCCCAGGCATCTTCCCCATACCACTTTCATAATTTTCCCAGTCTACCTCCTTACAGTTGAAATCTCCTACCAATATCACTTTTCTCCTTTCCTTAATGATTCTTGTAAGACTCCTTATTGTGTCATCTATCATGTCTCTATATTCTTGGTTAGTCCATGAGTTTGTTTTGGTGGCACATATGTTCCAATGATTGTTAACTCCTTTTTATTAATATGCATCTTAACATACAGTATTTCTGATTTTCCTTCCCAAACTCCACTTGATTTACCACTATCTCCTTCCTTAACATCATCATGACTCCTCCTCCTCCTTTACCCACTCTGTCTCTCCTCCATATATTATACCTTTTATCTATGTCTATTTTATTGCCTCATTTAACTTTGTTTCCACCAGGCATACAATATCTGGTTCTTCTTTCTTTATGTAATCTCTTAATTCTAATTTACTAGATAAAATCCCATCTATGTTTGTATACATCATTTTAATCTCTTGTTCTTATCATTTTTAGTTAAACTTGCTCCATTTTTTCTCTTCTTTCTCTTTTATATACCATTTCCTTATCCTGTCTCCTATAATTCTCCAAAAAATGCCTTCTTCTCCTCCTCTGACCTTTCATTATTTTTTCTCTTGCTTCTGCCACCAGTTCATTGTGTCTCTTCCTTTCCTCCTCGTTTCTATTTTCTTTATATATATATATATATATATATATATATATATATATATATATATATATATATATATATATATATATCTTTGCAACCTTCTGTTTCTCTGAGTTTTGTTTTCTATATAGTACTTCTGCTGCTGCTTGTGATTTTAGTAATATCTTCATTGGTCTCACTGTTCCTTCTTGATATGGTCCCATTCTATGGATTTCTTCTACTTCCTCTTCTAAGTTCTGTCTATCCTCGTCATTCAGATGTTTTAGTAGGTCTTTTACTGATTTCATTTCGTCTTTTCCTTCTTGGTCTATATTTAACATTTTTTCTTTCAGTCCAAAAATAATTACACTTTTTTTTCTGCAATTTCTCTTACTAAATTTTCTTTTTCTTGAGGACTCCTATCATTTTGTTTGTCATATTTTCATCTCTTTCTTTTAACTGTTCTTGAAATACTTCCTGAAATGATTCCTTGTCTTTCTTTTCTTGGATTCTCCATACCTGTACTTTTTTTTAATCACATCTTGTACTCTTTCTTCTTCTTTGTTAACTAGATCTTTAGCTTCTCTTTTCTTTCTCGGCTTTACTGAGTCCTTCTTCCATCAAATTCTTGTAGTTAGCTATTTGGACTTTTAATTCTTCATTTTCTGTTCTGAGCCTAGTTTCGTTTTCTTCCACTCTTTTTATCCTTTCTTTCAATTTCTGGAGCTCTTTATCCTGTTCTTCATTCTCTTTCATTCCCATACTCTCCTTTATCAATTTATCTAATTTACGTTCGATAGTTAACACTCTATCAAATAGTGAAGTATGCGCCGTATCAAAGCCTTCAAATGCTCTTTCTCCCTCACCAACATAGTCATCATCAGCTTTCATTCTTTCCCGTGTCTCATACCTGCATTTAGATGGAATCTCTTTCTCACTCATGATTTTGTAACACTGTATTCATGAAAAAAATGAGTCCACACTAATTGCCGCGTCTCGTGTGTGTTTGATCTGATCTGCTGCAGTCTCTGACGAGACAGCCAACAAAGTCACAACTCCTCGATTTACATCCCGTACCTACTCACTGCTAGGTGAACAGGGGCTACATGTGAGAGGAGACACACCCAAATATCTCCACCCGGCCGGGGAATTGAATCCCGGTCCTCTGGCTTCTGAGAGAGAGAGAGAGAGAGAGAGAGAGAGAGAGAGATATGATACCTACATGTTATTTGTTTATAACTTGATATGAAAATTGAAAGAAACTCTCTCTCTCTCTCTCTCTCTCTCTCTCTCTCTCTCTCTCTCTCTCTCTCTCTCTCTCTCTCTCTCTCTCTCTCTCTCTCTCTCTCTCTCTCTCTCTCTCTCTCTCTCTTCCAAGATGAGAGAGAGAAGCAGAGTGTGTGTGTGTGTTTGCGCGGTGTCATCCCTCACCGAGCTGTTTCTGCTTGACGGATCACACAGCGGGCGGAGGAGGAATCTTTGATAAGGCAATAACTAAACTTTCAGAGGTCACATCAAGCTAGAAAGTACATCATTGTATTCAGAATAACAAAGAGAAAATAATTATTAGTATTCAAACAGTCTTCTGACAATTTCAAGGTTTACCATTTTTACCCGTCATGGGATACTGGAAAATAGTTTAATCACCAGAACATAAGGGTTAAACATAAAAAGTTATTTGAACACAACACTAAGATACAGTATGCGAAACAGTCAACAGCGTGGACGAGATACAAGGGAAGATGTTGGGTGAGGCTGTGATGATGCACAGCCAATTAGCTCATGGGATAAGTCCACTTGTGCTGTCATTGGTCGATCTCACGCTGGAAATCAATCACGCCTTGTATGAGTGCCCATGAGTATGTACAAAGCCTCTGAGTCAACTCATCTCTTTGTTTGGCATGCTGGGAAACCTTCTCTCTCTCACGCATCAACACGAAACGTGTTTTTCCGCTATATGGCTGTATTTTTTCATTTTTATCTTATGATGAATATTTTTGAAAACCCCTACAATACACTGAGGCCGTGAAACGCGAACTGCAAAGTGGAGAGGGAACACCGTACAAGGCGAGTGAAAGGTAAATAAAAAATTTTTGTTTATTTCTTTTGCACAGTACTTTACTTTTTTTTATATGACTATTTTCATGTATTTTCATGTTTCTAGGAGTAACTTTCAGCATGCTGGAACACATCCCCTATTATTACATGTTATAATGGGTTTGGTATATGGTAATTTCAATTTGCAGTAAGGTTTGCAGGAATGCATATGTACCGTATAACGAGGACTTACTGTACCTGGCTTTTGGTGTTAGCAGTGACTGTGAGAGAGTCAGAGACCAAAGGGCTAAAAATCAGATTTTTTTTTTCTAGCATCAATTTTTTTTTTTCCATGTATGAAAGATAAGAATGTTTAAAGATAGGTGCAATTTTAAGTGTATGAAATTGTGTCTTACCTCAAGGAGTAACGGCATCTTACTATAAAGGGCGCAATGAAGCTTACCCGGCAGCGTGTTTTGTTTTGGTTCATCTAATATGGGGTGTATGGCAAATTCTTTCTGACTGGTGTCATTTTATGCAATTTAAATTACTGCTAAACATGACCTATTATATATTGATACTTTGAAAGAAAGAGTTGTTTTGTGGTGTAGTACCAATCATCACTTTGTTTTCATGTGTGGAGATGTCTGGAGTTTGATTTTAGAGTCTCTGTTGTCATAGACTTACCACCATTCATTGCCTCAATGTTGAACCTCATAAGATGCAGGCTAATTTTCTGAGACTTTTTTTTTTTTTTTATATATTATTTATTTTTTTTTAGAGAGAGAGAGAGAGAGAGAAAAGATGCATCTTATGAGCCATCAAATATAGAAACTAGTATTTTATGCTGCATTTATCTTCATTTTGTAGCCAGTGATTGTCATCGTGTTTGAAGTTGGGCTGTACCTAGTAAGTACGGTACAAATCTTTTCTTGAATACACCTAAGCTGGCTCAATAAATCATTCGGAGAAAGGTCCTGAAAACCAACCTAATCTCAGTCTGAAGGAGTTCGGATAAATGGTTATGTACCTGTATTTCTTAATTTTCACATGATTTTTGTTCTTGTGTATCACTAGTCTCATCTGTGTTAAGTATGTGTGCTTTTTTTTTTTTTTTGGAAGTTGCACCTAGAGTTATTTAATTTCCTTGACACATAAATCTATAATTTTTGCCCATTATCAATGTGTTTATAATATTCATTCTCCTGCAGAATGGCTGCCATCGTAGTCTTGAGGAAATTCTTGATAAAGAATTGCTTGATCTTCATATTAAGTAAGTTTCTTTGAACATACTTTTGTTATCATATTTAAGTCCTTGTACATATAACCAGCCATGCTAGAGGTAATCAGCTTTTTTTTTTTAATGTATGTATAACACTCAATAGTGAATAGATGTTTAACCGATTTTTCTTTAATGATTATATCACACAACTTCCCCAAGACACTTGTAAGTGACACTGGTCTGTAGTTTAGTGGTTCAGTTACCTTTCCTCTTTTAAATGTTGGTATTACATTGGCTTTCTTCCATTGTAGTGGAACTTACCCTTCATTTATTAAACTTGTAACTATTTCCCAAATTGGATCCAGTAGTTGCTCTTTACATTCTTTTAACACTCACCATGTGGTCCCATTGCTTTTCTGACATCCAAATTATCCAATAATCTTCCAATATCCTCCTTGTGCACTGTGATTTCCTGTAATCCTTGACAATGCAATGTTCTATTAGGTTCTGTGAAATCTTCTGCAGGAACATCGTTTTGAAGCTCTCATTCATTATTTGACACATTTCTTCTCTGTTTGGTATGTCTTCCTTCCTTTAATGATTTTTTCTATTGTGTCCTTGTTCATCATTTTGCCATTTATAAACTTGTAGAAAATTTGGGTTCGTCTTTGCTTTTATTCACCACGTCTTTCTCAAAGTTTCTCCCTTTTCCTTCTTCTAATACATTAATTTCTCGAATCCCTATACTGCCGTTTGTTATTGTCATTTATCTGTTTTATGAATTTCTTCCAAGCTTTATCTTTTGCCTTTTTAGCTTGTATGCATCTAGCATTGTACCAAGGTGTATTTTTTTCTGAACTATAAATGGGTACATATTTTTTACTCCTTCATTATATTTCTGTAAGAATATTTCATATTTCCCTTGTATTGTCTTTCTGTACATGATGTTTCTCCACTCAATATCAGCAAAAAAGATCCTTAATTTTATAAAATATGCTCTTGCATAATTTAATCTCTCCTTTGTAGTCATCTCTATAACTTATCCCATCTTCCTCCTCCTGTATTTGCATCTCTAATGTCACATGATCACTCCTTCCCATTGGACTAAGGTATTGTATGATTGGAGGGAGCACTGGTTTCTTTGTAAATACTAGGTCAAGCAACGATGGTTCTTCTTCCCTGCTGCACTTTGTTGACTCCACCCACTGGTCCATTGTATTAACCATAGTCAACTATAACACCTCCTCGCTCCACTGTCCAGCATTATCCATTACTTCCATCTCTCTCCAGTTTACTTTTTTACAGTTAAAGTCTCCAACTAAAAGTATTCTTCCATCTCCTCTTATCATGTTATCTAGGTACTTAACCCCTTCGCGCCGGATGTTAAAAAAGCCCGCCTGTATGATATACGGGTGGTAATGCCGCGCGCCTGAGCGCGGGAAACTCGTGCAAGCTTGTCATACTTGTCGTCTTAGTGTATTATGCTGCTATTTTTTAGTTACTATATCGCCTTCGAAGAGGAAAGTGGACGCTTCTCTCTTCGGAGAGAGAGAGAGAGAGAGAGAGACATTTGCTAATATTTTAGACACAAGCGGGATGCATGTAGCTTATCTTTTGAGAGGAAGAGGGGAAGGGAGGGAATGGAGAGGGAAACGAAGGGAGGAGAGAGAGAGAGATTAGAAAATTTGTTGTTTTTGTATTTGTGTGTGTGTGTGTGTGTGTGTGTGTGTGAGTGCGTGCGTGTGTGTGTTTTCAAGAATGTTACAAGGCGGGACGCATGTAACTTATCTTCGAGAGAGAGGAGGAGGAGGAGAGAGAGAGAGAGAGAGAGAGAGAGAGAGAGAGAGAGAGGGAGACAGTCTATGCCATTGGGTAATTATAGACACAAGGTGGGACGCATGTAGCTTATCTTTAGTGATTGGTGGAAACAAGGATGGTGGGAGGAGCACTAGGATTTCAAAGACAGCATACGGCGTGTGTAGTTGGTATCCAACACACTATACGGGACAACTGAACTGAAGAAAGCTCAGAAAAGAAATATGACGCCTACGTAGGCGTCACCGTATATGCTACTGGGGCTTCATGACGCCTACATAGGCGTCACCGTATTGAAGGGGTTAATCACCTCTCTTTGCATATCTTTATGTTCTTCAGTTCCCCATGTATTTATCTTAGGTTGCACATACATAACTATAATTTTCTCTCTTTTAATTCCTTTTTCACATATGTAACTATAATTTTCTCTCCTTCAATTCCTGTTTTGATTGTTATTCCCATTACTTCCACTTTGTCCTTTCTATATTTCACATCCTCCACACATATATTATCACAAAGCATTATTAGCACTCCTCCCCCTTTATTTTTATCCTTCCTGTCTCTACTCCAGCTATTATATCCCTCCTCTTTAAAGTTAACATGGATCTCATCTCTTAGCTGGATCTCCTCTCTTAGCTTTGTTTCAACGATGCACATTACATCTGGCTTTTTCTCTTTCGAATAATCCCTAACCTCCAATATGCATAACAACCCATCTATATTAGTATAAGTCACTCGTAATTTCTTGCCTCCTCCATGACCTCCTCTTTCTTCCTTAGGTATCACTTCTTTAGTCTCATATCCAGAACCCTCCAGTAAAAATTCTTTTTGTTGATGTCTGTCCTTTTCTCATTTTTTTTTTTCTTAGCTTAATTTCCTAGCACTTTTTCCTTTTTCCTCCTCTAGGTTCATATCTCTTTTATCCATATATCCTTGTGTTCAGTATCATCGGCCAGCTTCCCTTTCCTAGCCATAATTTCTTCTTCTGCCACTTGGGATCTCATTCTCACTTTCATTGGTCTCCTATCCCTTTCACTGTATCTTTCTAACCTGATCACTTCCTCCACCTCCTGGTCCAGTTCTTGCGTACTGTCTTGAACTGTTTTTAAGAATGCTGTAAGTATTAAGGAAGCAGCAGCTAATACTTCAAGCCTGCAGGTGAAATTACTCTCAAAACATCAGGAACCCATTATGGATCGGATGGAGAGTTTGCTTAAAATTTGGATCAACAGCCAAACACGCCAGCATGCCCCACGCTTGTTGAGCCTCATTTCCAAAAAGGCCCCGTCTATTATTGAAACTTTGCTGTTCAATTTGTTTAGTTTTTTTCGGTAATACATGGCTTGTCAAATTTGTTTACTTTTTTCTATTGATTTCCATACTAAGCTGAAATGTATTCCTATCTAATACATGTAAAACGGGTTGGGTTTACACTAATTTTTCTTTACAATAAGGTTTTAACCCTTTCAGGGCACAAATAGGTTTTTGGGTCATGTCTGTGAGATGCAAATTTGGCCGAAAAATCAAGGTTTGCAAAATTGAAAAGAATCAATATTCTCATGCATAATAGAGTGTTACGCATCTACTGTAAAAAATTTAGGTCTTTACCCACCCTGAAAAGTGGTGCAATAATGATAGGAAGTTGGCTTTCTGGTGGTATGTTGTGCACTGTTGAGTATTGCTATCATAGTAGGTGGTTATTTTCTGCCGCAACTTGTGCAGGTGTTTTCACAAAGTTACACAAAATTTTCTGCCTGATTTGAACTGCAGTTGCTCAGAACTGCTCCAGAATGTGCTAGGTTAATTATTTTTCACACCTGTGCATACATTATGCCCACATAAATAATATAAAATACGTTTTCAGAATGTTTTCTTGATGTACATACTATCATGAGCGAGGATACACATGCCCATATATGGTAATATATGAAATACGCAATATACTACCAATAAACTAATAATATCTGGCATATATGCTCTCTAACAACAAGATTTTATCATTACTCTTGTTATTTCTGTAAATAAATGCACAAATAGCCACCAGTGACATCATAAAATAATAATTGTGAAAAAAGGGGCATCTGATACTCTACTGCTATTGTGACTATATTTTTCTTACCACGCAACTGATGGCGTGTCCCATGAGTCAAGGGAGAATGGGAGAATGTCATCTGACAACTAGCAGCAGCCAGGAGGCGTGTGGTTTAATTCTGTGACTCGTCAAATATGGGACCACAATTGTGGACAGGAGGCATTTCCCTCAAAGCCACGATCGTGGTCCGGAGCACTGAAAGGGTTAAGGAACGTATTGGGGACTTAGTGTATGCAGGCTGTCAAAAATGGAGAACATTGTGGATGTATATGAAAATTTTTGTATAGTAAGCCTTGGCGAATCTCAGCTTGGCGAAATTCACTTTTGGCGGTAAGATGGCCACGGACCACCAAGTGCACGCTTGGCGATTTTAATTCAATCTTGGCGGTCCCCTGACAGCCGCACGGCAAACCACGTGGCTCCCTGGTGACGTCAGACCTCTCTCTAAACCTATCAAAATGCAGTGTGAGAGTATCCTTCAGCCGATTTGATTGTGTTACCCTCTGTTCTGCTAGCATGGGAACGAATTCTGGCGATTTACCGCCAACATGGCCTCTACCAGCGCAACAGGTGGTAGTGGGCGAGGGAAACGGGTGAAAAAACGAGAGTTACAGCCTTTATATCATGTCTTATTAGCTTTATTTATTGTTTATAGGTCTTTTGTACATGTGTACAATATGTGAAGGCAAAAGATTTTATTTCAGCTCAAAAGATGGTATTTTAGGGATCAAAAGAGGAACTTTGGCAATGACCAAAGACTGATTGAGGCATTTTTTAGGCAATTTATATTGCATAAAGAACTCGTGCTTGGCGAAATTCGCATTTGGCGGTAGTTTCGCCGGACTAATTAATTCGCCAAGTGCGAGGGCGTACTGTACGGGTAAAACTTTGAAGGGAATACATTGTGAAGTAATCAAATGGCAAAGGTTTAGTACTGAGCTAGTTTGGGCATGCAGTTACATTTGGAGTGCTTGTGAAGAGTGTATAGGTATAAAAGTAAATGTTAAAATATGAGCAGAAGGCTATCAAAATGTGTAAGAATGAATAAGTATTGAAGAGGATGAGAGAGAGAGAGAGAGAGAGAGAGAGAGAGAGAGAGAGAGAGAGAGAGAGAGAGAGAGAGAGAGAGAGAATGTGCGCCTAACCAGAATACAGTGATAGAACATCAGAAGAGGAATAGATGAAAACTTTTATCTAGGCAGTCAGCTTGAAGGAATCTTGAAAGTAATATGGTATTCTTTTTATTTCTAGGGGATTTGCTAAAATGAAGAATGAAGATCTGGTTACAGGGGATGCAGATGGAGACATGTGAGTATTGTTTGTTTTGCTTCCACCACTACTACACCACTACCAACATCATTATCATCACCATCACTATCACCATCACCTGCACTACCATCATCATACAGTTATCAGTACCATTTCCATGCATAGAATCTCATAAATTATTCATATATCACATTGTTAAGAAGTGTGCGTAATGATATTGCTATACTTCCTCTCCTTTTTCTCATCTTCTATATAAAGTAATCAGTATCAATTCATGCAAAATGCCTGTGTACCTTACATACATACATTAGTGTACATTATAATGACTTAGTCTTAAATTAAACTGCTTAAATGTTTAACTTCATAATTTTTACTTTCATTAAACCTTTTATTGTACTATGATGCACTCTCACTTTGTTTACTCTCAATAGAAGTTCAAGTCAGGGGTCAAACTTGTTATAATTGCTTCGTTTAATGGAAATTCGCACAACGAACGTTTTTTTAGGAACTTAACCCGTTCATTAAGTGGGGGTTGCCTGTATTATAATTTTCATTAACATTCAACTCTGCTGACATGCTGCTATCCTCAGCCTATGGGTGGGGATAATGATCCAATTAATTTTGCTGAATATTCACTTTTGTGCTATTTTTTCCTAAATGTTATTGACACAAGATGTGACAAAATAAAGCAACCATAATGGATTGAGATGAGACTAGGGACACTGTCCAACATGTAATTTTCTTTACTCCACCATTACTGCTCTCCACAGATACTACACAAGAATCCTCTGCACGGGCCAGATGGAGCCAGAATACAATGAGAAGATAGCAGCCTGCACCAAGCGTATTGAGAGGATGGACTTGTGCTGTGATACAGTAGTGGACTGGCATGTGAAGCAGTGTCAAATATGTGGCAACAGTGACTCAGAAACCTTTTATTCCCCACTCAGCTGGTGTAATAATCATGTAAGTGTGTATGTCTTTCTTCAACCAATTCTTGACATTGCCAGCATTTTTTTTTTTTTTTTTTTTTTTTATAAATGGAAATCTTAACTTTGTTTCAATAGATTTAGAACAGAAGTAAATAAGGAAAGCTGCAAGAAGTCATCAGGCTTACACATCATGGTCCCTGTATAAAATACTTCCAACTCTTTCCATTTATCATCAATATTTATAGATTTATCTAATCCTGTGCACTGACATTTTATGATGAATAGTATGTAACTGCAATCTGTATTTTGCTCCCATGTGTCTTGAAATGACATTTGGCAGCTCAGATTGAGTCCATACTCCCTGAGCCTCCTATTAGAAATTAGTTTTTGTGTCTTCATGTTACATGATAGAGAGGTTGCCCACAAAAGGTACTTGAGCCATCCATCAGCTGAATCTCATGCACTTTATATTTCTGCTTGGAATCATGCCAAGAAACTACAACTTGCCAATCACTCCTTCATAAATAGAAAATGTCAAAATCTTTCAAACTCCAACTCTATAAACATCACCAATAACTTTACTTCTTCATCTGTCCTTCCTTTATTTCATCCTGATGGCACCACTGGCATCTCATCTGCATTTTTCTACTGGGTTGCCAGTTCCTAGAAATGAGGGCCAAATGTCTTGAAACCTCCCTCTTAAAAGAAGTCAAGTTGTAGATAGATAGAAATACAGAAGCAGGCAGGGAATTCCTAAGTTTACCAGAGAAAGGTATGAGTGATTGAGAATACTGATTAACTCTTGCATTAGGTAGTTGGACAGAATATGGGTGAGAGGAAGAAGAAAACCTTGTGCAGCGAGGCCACAGGAGGAGGGGATGCATGCAGTTAGCAAGATCAGTAGAGCAGTTAGCATAAAAATAGCGATAAAAGATAGAAAGAGATGCAACATTTCGGTGGTGAGAAAGAGGCTGAAGACAGTCAGTCGGAGGAGGAGAGTTGATGAGACGAGAAGTTTTTGAATCCACCCTATCTAATAAGACTGTGTGAGTTGACCCCTTACCAAAAAAAAAAAAAAAAAAAAAAAAACATGCGAAGAGTTCTCCATATAAGGACAAATGTACAAAGTTAGCTTGTGGAGGGTGAGAAAAACTGGCGGAGACGCCTCAGAATGCGTAACTTCATAGAAGCTGTTTAAGCAAGAGATGAGATGTGAAGTTTCCAGTTAAGATTATGAGTAAAGTACATACCGAGGATATTCAGTGTGAAAGAAGGGGACAGTTGAGTGTCATTGAAGAAGAGGGGATAGTTGTCTGGAAGGTTGTGATGAGTTGATAGATGGAAGAATTGAGTTTTTGAGGCATTGAACACTACCAAGTTTTCTCTGCCCCAATCAGAAATCTTAGAAAGATCAGAAGTCGGGCATTCTATGGCATCCTGCATGATCTGTTGACTTTCTGAAGGGATGGTCTAATTTAATGCAGCATCTTTTACTTTTACACTCTTTACATTTTTCCTTGGTGCACCTTTACTAATTTTACTTGACAATGCAGTACTTGGAGGAGTATTTTACCAGCTTATCTTTTTATTTACTAATGTCTGACATAGTTTGCTTGGCAACACCATATTCCTCGCAAACACTCACAACTCTAGGTACTTTCTCTAATTTTCTTATTAATTCCAGCTTTTAATTCATAAATAGAGCCACTCAGTTATACTTAACACTCTTGGGAGAAATAATTAAGAGTTCTAAGGTATTGAAAAATGCACCAACTTGTTCACTGATACCGGATAACACACTCTGTTTATGAGTGTCGGCCGGACTTATTTACAACCGCCTGTTACAGCAGTGCCACCATCTATCGGCTGTTTCTGGCAGTAAAAGCCACATATTGTTTGAATTCATTTGTTAGTCATCTGGATTCAAATTATTAAATTGATATCTGTACATTGTCTGAATAAATCGAAATCCAGATAAACAAGGTCCGGAAAAACTAGGGTCAAGTGTATATATAGTTTTCAGTTTGGTTTACTGTAATTTCATTGAAGTTTCACTGTTATTATTAATTAAGTGGAACTGTTATTTTCAAATATGCTTTGGACATTTACATTATCATAATAGCATATCTCTATGACCGTGAGGTTTACTTCCTCATGCCTAATTGCATGAATTTGTCGGCTATAAATTTCAACTTCAATAAAGGTAAGTTTTCAAAGGAACTCACTATATACTTTTGATATGTCTCCATCCAAAAGGAAAAAAAACTTTTTTTTTTTATTTTATTTTATTTTTTTTTTTATACCACACCAAAGATAACTTGGTCAGTTAAGAGTTAAACTAACTTTTTAAGCTTAACCTATTATATCTGTTTTATCTTGATCACTGATGCTGAGAATTTTTGCTTACATCACCTTTCATAAATATTTCTTTGAGTTTCCAATATTGCCAATGTCTCTCTCTCTCTCTCTCTCTCTCTCTCTCTCTCTCTCTCTCTCTCTCTCTCTCTCTCTCTCTCTCTCTCTCTCTCTCTCTCTCTTTTTCCACCAATTTTCTGCCAGCCAAGTTGTCTATAAGTATTTATTCATTTGAAAAATATCCATGTTAAGGAGTCCAGGTAAGGAAACATATTGAAAATACAGTGGAGACTCAATACTCAAGCGTTTAAATAATCTTATTTCTGATACAACATCTGACTCCAGTAATGATTTTAACCCATAAAAGTCGGGACACGTCAGTAGACGTTCATCACGCAAGACTCGGTGCACGTCAATAGAAGTTTAGGCGTTTTTGAGGCTATATTTTGGCTATTTTCTTCCTCTTTTTTTATTTTTTTTTGTGAGCTGGCAACACTCATCAGGAGTAAACATATGCTATACATCACTGTGTCACCAACTCCCATGATGGATGGTGGGAGCGACAGTGATTTCACGGTGTCCTATTCCGTCACCTCTCCTGCGCACCTTACTTCTACACCTCGGGTCTCTCGCCATGTTGTGGGGAGACAACTTTTGAATGAGAGTGGTATCAGAAGGGCTTTGAAATTAAGTTTCTACAATAATAGAGAGCGAAGATAGTGATGTTCTGGGCTCTGATACGGGTATAGGAGGTTGAACCACCGGGTTGGAGGGCATTCCACCACCACCACTAGCAACTCATATTGTGTGTATTTTATATATATATATATATATATATATATATATATATATATATATATATATATATATATATATATATATATATATATATATATTTTTTTTTTTTTTTTTTTTGCAAAAATATACAAATTAGATCACTTTGCGAACATTTTGATTGAGAGAGAGAGAGAGAGAGAGAGAGAGAGAGAGAGAGAGAATACAAGGGGCCCGTTTTCTATCACTCTAGCCAAGGCCGCTGAACTTGATCAGACGCAAGGCAACGTACACCGATGATACCACCTTATTCAACCTGCAATATTTTGGTAACCATAACACCTAGAGACTTCTGGGTTTTTGCATTGCAAAGAGGAAGAGGAGTTTGTGGGCAGAACACCATTTGTTCTCACTCGTTTATTGAATTTCCAAGTGTAATCAGTATGTGAATGCATGCTATTTTATGTGTTTCTCATCAAATATCCCGAGTTAGCGCAAACTAAAGGGTGGTTTCGAAATTTCAAGAAAAGAACTGGAATTCACTCTGTTGTGAGGCACGGCGAGGCCGCAAGTGCTGACAGAGTTGCTGTTGAGTAATTTGTGCCGGAATTTACGAAATTTGTGCCCCACAACAGATCTTTAATTGTGATGAAACTAGACTGTTTTGGAAAAAAAACCCCTATGAAACATGATCTATATAACAAAGGAAGAGAAGTGTTTGCCAGGACACAAGCCTATGAAAGACAGGCTAACCCTGCTTCTATGCGTCAGTGCTACCGGCGACTGCAAAATTAAACCGCTGCTTTTTTCTAAACTTGGGTTTGGCAATGGCTGGAATGAATTACCTGATTTATAGGTATCAATAGTCAAACTCTTTAATACTCGAACAGCAATTTGGAATTAATTAAGTTTGAATATTGAGTCTCCACTGTACTTAATATGATTAATAAGCTGTTCCCTTAAGGAAAATTGTAAAGAAGATTCCAAAAGTTTGACCAATTTAGTTTCAGAGGTGTCTTGATACTCTTATATAACTTAGTATACTTTCAGAACTCAATATTTTTTTAAATGTTCTCTTCTCTTTTATATTATCTCTGCCTGCACTCATGATCCTTTCCTACTCTACAGGGTGAGATGCCATTGAGTAGCTTAGTGATGTTGCTTTTCCCTCCGCTAGTGGTTGAATATTTGACCAGGAAAGTGATGCAGAGACCCATGGACTTCAGACGCACTTTTGTCAAGAACTATGAATACTTCAATGGAAAGACAAAACTCTACCCATGCTTGCTTGAGTAAGTGCCTGGTTTGGTATTGTGTATGTGTATGTGTTGGGTTGATGTTTTGTGTTTATTGTTGCAGTACTGTGTGTCATTCACCTACAATTGCTTACTTATGACCAAGCTAGCTATTCCCCTATGGAAAGAGCTCATGGCCTTTATTAATGAAGACTCAGGATCACTTTTAGGAGTGCTTTCATCTGAACTTTGCTCTTAGAAGTTATTCCTTAAAGCAACTTTTAATTTCAAAATTAGAGTTACTTTTAGCAGTAGAAATGTAACAGCTTTTCTAAATGTTGCAACATTATTATGAATCAAGTGTAAAAGTTATTGTTCTTTTAATGGCTGTTTGTATTTGTGATTTAATTAACCCTTACCTTCTGGGTGGTTAGATTATTTTCAATCCCTATCACAGGGAAAATGTCAGACTTAGAAAATGCCAGAAGACAGTTTGAATTATAAAAACCCATTTCTTTTTGTAATTCTGAATACAGTAATATACTTTCCAGCTTGCTATGACTTCTTAGAGTAAATAAATTATTGCCTTATCAAAATTTGCTCCCCTGGCTGCAGTGTAACCTGTCAAGTGGAAATAACACTACACAAATTTCTCTCTCTCTCTCTCTCTCTCTCTCTCTCTCTCTCTCTCTCTCTCTCTCTCTCTCTCTCTCTCTCTCTCTCTCTCTCTCTCTCTCATACACACACACACACACACACAAGGTAGCTTGTATTATGTTATTATATTTGGAGGGCAATGAAAAAAATTATGAGCAAGATAAAAGAAAAATAAGTTAGTACTTTTTTTCAGAGTCCTCATTACTAATGTCTTTGCTTTCTCCACTTTCTTCTATATAATTACTGTCATCACTATCTTCTAATTCATAACCACTTTCAGATGACATGGATATGTCATGATCCATGTTGTTGTGATTTTTGAGATGTTTCTCTCCCACTGCAGAGGGTAGATTCTACCTGATGTGCTGCAGGGGGTTGCCAGATGTTGCCATTGGATAGAAAGAATCTTAGTGAGGCATATCTGAACATAGTGAGTGGCAACTCAGCGGGTGGAAAAAGCTTCTATGTACTTACGCTCACCTTCTGATTTGAGTAGGTGCAAAGGCAATACAAATGTGTGGCTTGAATAATCTTGATTACTGAATGATCTCCAGCTCCCC
The DNA here is from genome assembly GCF_017591435.1 of Portunus trituberculatus. Lineage (NCBI taxonomy): Eukaryota > Metazoa > Arthropoda > Malacostraca > Decapoda > Portunidae > Portunus > Portunus trituberculatus. Next base: position 20,966,485 of record NC_059297.1, read on the forward strand.
AGACGTAGCAATACAATCGTTCATGAACTATATAGCTATCACCATATGTTAGGGATTAATCTTGAATATTTCTGAATAACTAGACTATTTCTGAGGACTAATATATGCGATGTAAAATTTCTTGACATGTTTATAATTTGGGGAGGATGTTAGTTCAGCTTAAGGTGGGCTCACACGTATCAATGTGCAACTGAAATTGCAAGTCAGTAGAATATCTGAGTGAATACTGGTTCCTAGTGACTGGAGAAACCAGTTGCAAAGCAAAACCAACATGCTGGCCTTGTTCAGTCAATTTGCAACTTTGTTAACATTATAATGTCACAGAGAAAGGTTTGAAAATGTGGTGTCCAGATGTAGAGAAGATGTTGGTGTTGGTGAAAGAAAAAGAACACATCTGGGATCCTGAAATTGAATTATACAGCAAAAAAAAGCTTACACAGTATGACATTTGATGAAATAGCTGCCACTCTCCAAGAACTGTTTCCCTCTATGTAGGGTGTTGTTGGAGGTGAGGAATGAATACTTGTGATGATTTGATTTGATCGCAATCGTCATTTTCATGGAAGGAAGACATCTCGTTACGCAGCTGAGCTGTTTACATTAATTTCCCACCAACCAGCCAATACTTCCCAGTTGTTATGTGTGATTATGCTCCAGGAACTCATCTTTGAATAAAAATCATGTATGAAAATTTCATGTCAATCAGATGAATACAAATAGCAAAACAAAGACGAAATTATGAAAAATCTTTTGGAGCTAATATCTTGAAAAGTGTTATTTTTACATTTCAAAAATTTTCACAAAATTGGTGTTAACTCTGATCAACTTCTGTTTGGTATAATTTTTAACTATAACAAAAATGCTATTTTTTGTTGTAATTAGATTTTTGATATCTATAGAAGAAAAAAAAAAAAAAAAAAAAAAAAGCAGCCGGTAGCTCAACTCAATTTAGTCCATGGGTCAGTCAGAGTCCGACTTATTGCGAAATCTGAGTTATTGGTGTCCGAGTTATCAAGGGTCAACAGTATATATATATATATATATATATATATATATATATATATATATATATATATATATATATATATATATATATATATATATATATATATATATATATATATATATATATATATATATATATATATATATATATATATATACAGTAATACTCCACTTAATGAACAGGATAGAGGGTGTCAAAGGTGTTCGTAGAGCAGAAATTTCTTAAGCGGACGTAATTTTCCCATGGGAAATAATGGAAATAGGGGGATGGGTTCTGGGCTGGTCCCCAACATACCACATGCGTTAAAAAAAAAAAAAAAAAATATATATATATATATATATATATATATATATATATATATATATATATATATATATATATATATATATATATATATATATATATTTTACAAGCCTTGCCCCTAAGAAAGGATTGTTTTGTAATGCGTAAAGTGAAATCTTGCATGAAATGCCAAAAAATAAAGCAGAGAGGATGAGATCGGCCACAGACGGTGGAGACTCCGGCAACTTGGCCGCTTCTTCTTGTGACCTTTTTAGCTTGGCTTGTTGTCTTTCACCACGATATTAAATTTGTTTTCACTCCTCTATTGCCTGCTATAATGGATATCATATCTTAGTATTCATATACGCTCATGCCATGAGGATAACCTGGACTCCGTGGCAGTGAGTGATAGTGAATTACTAATGAAATACCGCGGTATTTCAGTGTATATGAATACTAAGGTATGATATCCATTATAGCAGGCAATAGAGGAGTGGAAACAAATTTAATATCATGGTGAAAGACAACATGCCAAGCTAAAAAGGTCACAAGAAGAAGAAGCGGCCAAGTCGCCTTAGTCTCTGCCGTCTGTGGTCGATCTCATCATCTCTGCTTTATTTTTTGGTATTCCATGTAAGATTTCACTTTATGCATTACAAAACAATCCTTTCTTGTGGGCAAGGTTTGTAAAAAGCTAATAGAAATGTTGTTTTGTGAGCATATATGCATATACAGGCAACCCCTGTTTAACGAAGGTTCACACAACGAAATTTCGCTACAACGAAGGTTTCGTTTTACTACCATCTGCTTGTTTAACGAACACCAGACTCACTTTAACAAAGTTTTATCCAGGTAATTTCTTCCAAATTTGAAAGCCCCACCGTATCATGCAAACTGACAGGCTTTTGAATACACCAGGAGCTGCTGGTACTAAGGCCTGCCTCAGGAGAAATCCTGAGACACCTGTAGAATAAAGATCAAGATCAAGCCTCTCGTGGACAACACAGGCGCTGCCGATACAAAGGCCTGACTCAGAAGAAATTCTGCGTCACCTGTAGGGTCAAGATCAAGATCATGCACACCACTCACTCCCCAGTCAAAACATAACAGCGTCACCAGCAGCTCATCTTCCCTAGTTCAACTTACCACCAAAATGCCCTGCAATGTGGCCTAACGTTCCTAAGAAGACCAGGAAGTGTCTTACTCTCGAAGTGAAGCTGGGTATTATTCACAGACAAGAGAGAGGCCAGAAAACTAATAACATTGCTTGCCACCATCTTGACTCCATCTACTGCAAGTCAGCAGACTCTATTAAGAAGGCTGGTGAGACCGCATCTTCCTTGAAAGCTAAAAGAACCACCTGAACTCGTGACTCTACAATGGATAAAATGGAAAGCCTTGTGGAAATGTGGTACATAAGTTCTGTATGTGGTACCATGATGCGCACTTTGTTTACATTCCACAGGTTGCTGGTTAGTGTATTTCTCGTTTCACTCTCCCTCCCTTCATAAAGTTAAGATCATCAACATTATAAAGTTACGTACATACATACATTAGTGTACATTATAATGACTTAAATTAAACTACTTAAATGTTTAACTTCATAATTTTTACTTTCATTAAACCTTTTACTGTACTATGATGCACTCTCGCTTTGCTTACTCTCAATGGAAGTTCAAATCAGGGGTTAAACTTGTTATAATCGGTTTGCTTAACGAAGTGTTTTTTTAGGAACGTAACCCTTGGTACTTGGGTTTGTCTCTGTTAAGCGGGGTTGCCGTGCATGCCCTTTTTCTTCTAGTCTTTGTTTTGCTTGTATTTAAGACAGGAACACCACCTCCAGAGGTGGTGTTCCCAGCAACCTCAGAGCAACCACATCACCGTCCTTCCAAGCGTTCATGGAAGCCATTTCATGGCAGGAGGTTGCTCTGAGGTTGTTAGAGAATCTTGGATCCAGCTCCAGGAGCCCGAGAGACAGGCAGGAAGCCAGACAATCACAGCGAAGCTGCCACGTTTGGTCCCTCACCCGGTAAATTCAAACCCAGAAAATTCGCTAAAACGGATGTGGTTGTACATTCTGCAGACTTTTTGGTCTAACTTTATATAGTACGTTAAACTGGAAATTCGTTAGACAAACGTTCGTTAAGTGGAGTATTACTATATATATATATATATACATATATATATATATATATATATATATATATATATATATATATATATATATATATATATATATATATATATATATATATATATATATATATATATATATATATATATATATTTATATTTATATATATATATATATATATATATATATATATATATATATATATATATATATATATATGTACAGTAAGTCCTCTTTATACGGTACTTCGTTATCCAGTAAATTCAGTTACAGTGTTTGGTAATTACTACCCTCAATTCTATTTACAGTAAGAAAAGTTTACAGATATGGTATTCGCCCGTGTTTTGTTTACACCATACTGTAGCACAACCATGCCACCACAGCAATCATTGTCTTCCTGCGTTTCCCACTGAACACAAGTGAAATCCTTACAGCATGTTTTTTGTTGATATTATTATCATGATGCACCCATAATGGCCCCAAAACATTCTGTAGACACTGCTGGAGTTGAAAAGGCAAAGTGAAAGAGGAGTAGTCTGACATTGGAGGTAAAATTAGATATTTTGAAGAGGAAAGAGCAGGGAAAAGATACATCTACCATAAGTTGAAACTTGGGCCTAGCCCAACCGACAGTCTGGTCAGTGTTAAAGAATCGTGAGGCTATAAAAAAAAAAGCTGGGGAGAATGTAATGGATCTGCAGAGCAGAGCCTCATCTGCCCATTTAGTGGAAGATGAGTAAGGACTGAAATCCCTACTGTCCCTTAGCCTCGGAAGGGACATCATCTGATAGAATACGTGGTAAGTGAAAGGTAAATAAAACCTTTTTCTGTTTATTTCTTTTGTGCAGTACTTTTACATTATTTTATATGACTATTTTCATGTATTTTCATGTCTGTAGGGGTGACTTTCGACGTGCTGGAACACATCCCCTATTATTACATGTTATAATGGGTTCGGTATACTGTAATTTCGATTTGCGGTAAGGTTTTCAGGAACATATATGTACCATATAACGAGGACTTACTCTGTGTGTGTGTGTGTGTGTGTGTGTGTGTGTGTGTGTGTGTGTGTGTGTGTGTGTGTGTGTGTGTGTGTGTGTGAGTGAGTGAGTGAGTGAGTGAGTGAGTGAGTGAGTGAGTGAGAAGCGCAAACTGGAAGTGGGAGCGGAGAGCGCAAGCTTGAGCGCAAGTACAGGATGGGAACAGAGAGTGTAAGTGTGAGCAGAAAGTACAGGTGAAAGCAGAGGAAAGCAGAAGTGCAAGCAGAGTGCAAGTGTGAGAGAAGAGCACAGGTGTAAGCGGAGAGCGGAAGAGTGAGCAGAGAGTGCAAGTGCGACCGGAGAGTGCAGGTGAAAGTGGAGGAAAGTGGAAGTGCAAGTGGAGAGTGCAAGTATGAGCGGAGAGCACATGTGAAAGCGGAGAGCAGAAGTGTGAGCAGAGAGTGTAAGTGCGAGCGGAGAGTGCTGGTGAAAGTGGAGAAAAGCGGAGAGTGCAAGTGTGAACAGAGCGCATAGGTGAAAGCGGAGAGCAGAAGTGCGAGCAGAGTGGAAGTTTGAGCAGAAGTGAGGGTGCAAGCGGAGAGCATGAACGCTTTGGTAACTCTCCAAAAATGAGTGGATGAGTAGTAGTGGAAGGATCTGGTCCAAAAGAGTGAAGGAGCGTGAGCAGAAGTTAATTTTGAGAGCGCTTGCCCAGCTCTGTCAAATATGAAAACCAATTTTATTCTTTATGAATTAGTATAGAGTTTTTTGGCCATCCCATTTTTATGTGCTGTCTTATCATTGACGTTTTGCATTATCACTATGTCAATTCAAGTTTATTGTTATGCTTTACTGATTTCTGTTGTTTTTTCATCATTGGAGACAAAACTGATTTCCATCATCTTTTCTCCATCACAGAGGTCTGAAGTTACTGCAGTCAGCATAGAAAAAACAACAGGCCACAGCACTGGTGCTACAGCCATGAAACTGACAATCACTGTTAGTTTTATGTTGTTTTAAATCTTAACATGTATATGGTAAATTACTTATTTCACTATTTCAAACATATTAGACCAGTGGTTCTTAACCTCTTTACTACCACGTCTCCTCCAGGAATTTGTTCTTCCCTCCATGCACCCCCTCCCCCCGGAGCATACATGAATACAGTTCCCTCCAAGATTTTAAAGAAGGCAATACTTCTGCATTTTTTCATAAACTTTTCATTACTTGATCATCCTCTTGTTAAGAGAATGACAAATATAATTAGAAAATCACTGCTTTTCCTAAGGGTTCTTGCCTCCTTGGAGATTACTGATGCCCCCTAGGTTAAGAACCACTGCATTAGTCATTTGAGAATCTTTCTTCTTTTTGTAGTGAATGCACACATCTTATCTGCATATTGTAGTTAAGCTGGGATATTATCATTATTTTGTTCCCAGCTTATTAAAGGTAATGGAGAGGAATGAAAACATTATATTGACACATTATCTTCCTGTATTTTTAAAGGAAAATGTTAGCAATTCACCTCAGAAGTAATATACTATCTCTGAGAAGTATGTAGCATTTTATATAAGTGGTATGAAAAATTGCATTGTATCTGCCATATCCCATAACATTTCATTAGTTTTTTCCATTTTGCTTCTTTCTTAACCTTCAGTCACCTCCTTTCACCCCCTAACTGCTTTGTATTTTCCTAAGAAACTGCTCTTTGTATTTAAGTTGTCTTAAAATGGAAGAGTAATTTCTGACATCCTAAAAAAAATCAGTCTTAAATATTATGTATTTTTTTCATCATTATGGTGCTCACTTGTTTTAATTTGCTTCATGATTAATGGTGTCTATGGATATTCTGCCTTTAGTAATACTGTATACCATTTAATGTAAACTTAGTCATGATCTTTCTGATAATTCCCATGAAACTAGGTAATTACCAGTATCAGTACTACTAAAGAATATCTGAACAACAGAGAATATTTGTAGAGTAGAGGTAGATTTTATGTACTCTATAGTTTCACATTTATAGCAGTAGTGACCATTCATAATCTAATGTTGCTTTTGAACTTTGCTTCATATATTGTTGTGCATTGTTTTGTGGCTACCATGGTACAGAGGGACTGCACATGCTTTTGGGGGCCAAAGGTTCTTTAGGTATATAGGTTTGAATCCTGGACGTGGTCTGAGGGTAAGAAGTGCATCTACTCGATGTAGTTTCCAAATGCCAAAATCAAGTCTTTCATTAGGAGGCACCATCGTAGCCTTAATGAAATATGAAAAAGTAGATGTAAAAAAAGATAATAAATAAGAAGAAATAAAAAAAATAGTTTTCTAATAGAAATTACCATATAAAATTATGCATGCATGAAATTAAAATAATTTTCTTGAAATTACATTGTATGTTAGGCATTCATGACATTAATTTTAACTTAAGGATGCTTTACATGGATGTTAAATATTTGTTATTGCAGGAGAAAAAGACTGAATGTAGAATGCTTGAAGTAGCAGAAATTACCAACTTAAAGACTTGGTGAAAATCCAAATGAGGGAAGTTCTATCAAAGATAGATAAATTTTAACTACTCGTTTAATGATAACTAATTTTGAAAGAAGCATTGATGACTATGTTTAAAGCCTACTTGTGTGAATGTGGTGTCCTTTGTGCTTTTTTTTATAAAGAGTTGTCTATTTTTAATGTCCCCAAATATTAGAATGTTCTTATTCTAGCCATGATGTGAGTTTAGTAGTGGAAGGTGGGGTAAGACGGACCACTTAATAAAGTATTGTCTAGAAACCACATTTATATGATTTTTGGGGGTTTGTGGGTTTGTGATGGTACTTTGGGAAGTTATCTTTGAAATTCACATGGTTTTTGAAGGAAAGCAATGAAGTACGAGATTTTACAAAATATAATTTTTAATGGGCCCAAACAAAATGATGGGGTAAGACTGATCCCCAGGAGTCCATCTTACCCCACAAACTGAACATGAAGAAATAAATCCAACCTTTCCCTCTCATAGAATTAACAAATGTCTCATTGCAATACAAATGCATAGTTGAGTCTCCATCTTCACTGTCACTATCACTGTGATGAGCCCAGGATGGTCCAGCTTTCTCTTGATTTAATTTTGTTTTGTCATCTTTTTGTTAGGGTGTTTGTTTGATGCTGTCATTGCTAGTTTCCTTTTCTTCTTGTCTTCTCTCTCTCTTGCCGCTTTTGTGCTAAAGCAAGTCCTTTTTAATTTTTCTTTTGAATTACTGCCTCTAACTCTGCCTTGCATGGGTATGCTGTCAAAACTAGAGCTCACCCTTGGGCCCTGGCTTTCTTCTTTCTTTTAGAGTTTGTGAAATACATAAATGAGGGGTAAGATGGAACCCCATGGTTCCATCTTACCCCATTAGTAAATATTCAAATGTCAAAACGTTAGCCAAAATATCTGTGTACTATGCCAGTTTATGGCATTTATTTATCATGTATACACTTATAGGCATGTATAACATAAGTACTAAATCATTATAATAATTATTTCAATATAAAACAATCATTGTCTTACCTTGTGCATATAACATCAGCACTGTAAAATAACAAATTTTTCCCTCTGAAGCGCAAGGGAAACTTAGCATGCCTATTGGCAGTGATGACATCATGGTTGGGCAATGTGAAAGATATCTAGGAGTCAAATTTTGAAACTTGCCTTTATGCTTGGATTTAGAAGGGGGTTCCATCTTATCTCATGGGTCTGTCTTACCTCACCTTCCCGATTTTATTTATTTAAGATATGAATTTAGTTTTATGAGTAGCCAGCAATTTAATAATATAGTGGAACCTTGTTTCTTAAAATGTATTCGTCTTGAATTCTGTTCAAAATGTGAAATGCTCAGAAATTGAAACCATTATCCCCTTATTAATGTGAAATGAATTAATCCATTCCTGGACACCTGTCTACTCTGTTTTAGTGGCACGTGACACTGCCAAGATGGCTGCTCCACAACTCTTTAGAAGATAATGTTTAGATGTACATACATGCATTTTCTTTGTCACCAGCCTATTGAAGGAAGCCTCAAGGTGCCATCACACTAGCATGTTTTCCATCAGGTTTTTCTGTCAGCTCTCATTTCTGTCAACTTTTGCCTTTTTCCATAGTCTTTTTCTGTCTGAGTTGTCAAACAGTAATTATTGTCTTGACAGATTAGAGTTATTGTCACTTTTTGTAGCCAAAAGAAAAACCATGTTGATAATATAGATATACTAAATTTAACTTATTTTTTAAATTGAACTAAAATGAAATTGATTCTATATATAAAGGACATGAAATGGCTCAATTTCACATGTCACACTTGACTTGTGGATGTATATCAGTAAATAGTTGTTCATATGATTCAATAGATGTTTACACTTTTGGAAGGTCCATGTTTACTCCTGCATGCTGGATATCATTTTACTTATTTGATTTATCTACTATTTTCAAAACTTGTAGTAAGGTGCAGAGCAGTGACATCTTGCCTGTAGATCAGCAGAGCTGCATGTGTGGTGAATAGGGTCCCTAGGCTGGCTGGGCCCATGGCCTGCCAGTGTGATTTGTCAGTCGTACATGTCTGTTGAGATGTTATTGGGCAAGCAAAGATAGTAATACTGCCACACTGGTTGGGAGAGGCTAATAGGTACCAGCTAATGTAGCTAATACAGAGAGAGAGAGAGAGAGAGAGAGAGCAAGAGTTCAGAGCCATGTTTATGTCAGTAAAAATGCAGATGAATAGCTGTACATGTGTGATGGGATGTGCTCAAAAAATTGTCAATTTTAAGAAAGTTAATAGAAAAAGTTAATGAAAATGTTCTGGTGTGATGGCACCTTCACAGAGTGACACAGAGAGGAGTAACCCAGAATGAATGTGATCATAACACTTTGTCATCTTGCTGCTGGGAAAAGTTACATGAAAAATACAGTTATGAGGTAATGATGACATTGTGATTCATGAAAAGCCACAAATGGTGTGCGATTACTCTTAAACAAGCCAGAAACTGTTTGTTTACATTGAATATCTTCAACAGGATAATATTTACCTTATTCAGAAGAATTGAATTACTGTCTTATACACTGTGTCTCCTCAAAAGGGAGATGTTTGGTAACCAAGATTCCACTGTAGTGGAGTTTGATCTGCTTTGGCAAATTTATTTACAGAGTTTACTTATTTTAAATTATTAAGGGGTCAAGATAATAGTTTTGTTATGCATTATTCAGGGGAACAATAGAAATAAGATTACATAGAAAGCCTTTGGGATGGGGAGAGGTATAGAGTTAGCAAGCGTAGAACTGTAACATTTATGAAAATAGCTTGAAGAGAGAGATTTAACATGCAGGGAAGTGTGATATTTGAAAGATTTTCACTCATTCCAGTATATGTGATCAATTCATGCCCTGCCAAATGTTAGCCAAAATTTGTACTGGCCTAAAAGATATTAAAATAAGCCTCAAGAATGGTGAGATAGATGAGTGAACCTTGTTATGTATAGCCTTTGTTCTTATTGCAGTAAATAAGAATTGGGTTTTGATTTTGCTGTTTCATTGTATGGTATGTGCATGGTCTCAATTTTATGTGGAAATCAGTCACTATGAGTTCCTAGCTCTTTCCAAAGGGGAATGGCTGGCTGCTTTGCAAAACTAACAGATAACTGTAGAATAATACACACACTGGTAAAGTCCATTCTTGGCATCAAAAACTTTTAATACATTTATTACATTTTATTCATTAAGTCATAGCAGTTCTCATGAAAAGGAATATATAGCATGTAATGAGGCTCAGTCCATTGAACCAAAGCTTTTATTAGAATCCCCATAGAAAAATTACATAAAAATCATAGCAAGAAATGGATTAAGGCTATGGTGCAATAAACCAATTTATCTTATTAGAAAAAAAGAACTGACTATGGTACATTGAACAAAATTGACTTACAAAAAATAATTCAATAAGAATTGGCTGTGATATATTGAAGTTAGAAGAAAGAAGGGTTACAGTATTGAAAATAGTCATATTACATAATATAATAAGTTTGTATGAATTCATTTTCATGAGGGTAATGTATAAAAACTCCAGCTATAATACAAAACAAAATTTTAATACTTTTGCAAATTCACTTATAAATTTGGTAATAGTTTAATGGATAGAAGAGAACGTAGCAAGAGATATTCACGTGAATGTTCAGAAGTATTCACATGAATGTTCATTCTGAGTATTGTGTTGCTACATCATCATAATACTATTGTGTATTTGATTAATTGATATATGTAGTGTATATTATATATAATACATGGTGAAGGTGAACAGTTCATAAGTGGATGCTATTTCAGTAATAATAATGTTGATTATTTGTCTGCAGATGACATTACAGGATATTGTCAGTATTTTTTTTTTTTTTTTTTTTATTAATTAATTTATTAATTAATTTATTTATTTATTTATTTATTTATTTTTCTTTTCAGTTAAGGACTGTGTAGTATGTATGTGTGTGTGCATGTGTGCATTTTGATGGTGAAAGTATAGTGTTAGAAAGAGAGAGAGAGAGAATAGTATGTGGATGTTATTTTCATTGCTTAGATAGATTTAGGAAGATTAAAGTTAAGTATATCTAGATAAGGACTTAATGAGGTATAAGATATCAAGTAAGGAGGGTGAGCAATTATTAAAGTTGTATGAGGTGCAACATTGTAAAGGGAATTTGAAAAATATGGGTGTTTGAGGTAGATTTGATCTTATTATAAGTAGAATGTAAAAATATAGTATTTTGAGAGAGAATGGGACTCAACGGAGGTATTCAAAGAGCTTGAATTTGTGGAGTAGTTATGTCTGCCTATCTGGTGACTGGGCAAGCATGCACACAGTAGTTCTTTCACTGAAACAGTAGCTTACTACCGAGTCTTGCTATTTGTCATTAATTAGGAACATCTGTGAAGGAAGGAGGATTTTCATAAATTCTCAAGTCTTAGAAGAAAAACTTAACTATGCATATTGTTTAAAACTTGTACCTACCTAAATTATAGTAGAAAGAATATAAACTTTTGAACTATTCACCTTCTTCACTATGTAATACATATAATACTCATTATATTACTGAATGAAATGCAATATACTGTATTTGTATTTCTATGAATACAATATAATTAACATATAACATAACATAAATAATAGGATAAAAAAGGGCCACCAGGGCCCATCTAGGTTATCCTGTATCAGTCGCACAGCGACCTCGTCATCAGTACTTAAAGATACACTTACAAGTACACAATACATTATATACTAATTCTAAATATTTGGCCCATTAACAGTGCTAAGTCCTGCAGCGAAATCCTCTACAATTTGTGGTCCCCATACATGGGGATCATGTCTTGTTTAACTATAGTAAATTTCTTATAAAAACTATCATGCAGTGCTATACATAATTATAAATCTAATAAATTTAAGTGCTTATCTAATCTGTTTTAAACATTGTCAAACTAGTGCTATTTACAACCGTCTCTGGCAATGCATTCCAGAAGTCTACCACCCTATGACTAAAGAAATATTTTCTTATATCTAACCTGCAGCCTTGCTTTCTAATCTTCCTGCCATGATTTCTAGTCCTATTTCCTCCTCTAAGGTAAAGAAAGATCTCACATCTATGTAGTTTGTATCTGAGAACATTTTAAATAACTCTATCATATCCCTCTTATACATCTCCTCTCAAATGAAAACATGTTTAATTCCTTTAATCTATCTCTATACTCCAGGCGCTTTAATGCTGGTATCATCCTAGTTGCTCTTCTCTGAACTGCTTCTAACATGTTGATATCCTGCCTATAGTGGGGTGACCAGGCCTGTATGCAATACTCTAAATGGGGCCTAACATAGGAATTATATAAGCTACGCACCACTTCCTTACTTTTATAACTAACATTTCTATTTATAAAACCCAGGATCCTATTTGCCCTATTTCTTGCTTCTAAACATTGCTTTGAAAATTTCATAGTCCTGTCTATCACTACTCCTAAATCCTTTCCTTCCTCTACTGCCTCTAGCCAACATCCCTCCATCTCATAGTTAAAGTTTGTGTTGTCTTTACCTAAATGCATAACCTGACACTTTTAGAATTAAACTCCATCTGCCACCTGTCTGCCCATGCTATCAGCCTGTCCAGGTCTCGTTGTATTCTGTAATTGTCCTTTTCACCCTGTACTGCACATGCTATCTTAGTATCATCTGCAAACTTTGATACTTTGCTACTAATTCCTATATCTAAATCGTTAATGTACACCAAGAAAAGAAGAGGTCCTAGCACTGATCCTTGGGGTACCCCACTAACCACTTCCTTCCACTCAGACATTGCCCCATTTAATACTACTCTCTGTTTCCTATCAGAAAGCCATTCACTAATCCAATCAACTAACCTACCCCTATCCCATGTAGTCTCAATTTGTACACTAGCCTCCTATGCGGTACCTTATCAAACGCCTTGCTAAAATCTAGATATATAACATCTATGCTATTTCCATCATCTAACTCCTTGGTAATATATTCTAAGATATCGAGCAAATTTGTAAGACAGGACCTCCCTGATCTAAAGCCATGTTGGGTATCTCTAATTAATCTATTCTCATTTAAATGCTCCCAAATACTACCCTTAATGATTTTCTCTAGTATCTTACATACTATACTAGTTAAACTGATCGGTCTATAATTATTCGCATCATCCTTCCTACCTTTTTAAATATTGGAGTAACATTAGCTAACTTCCAGTCCTGAGGTATCTCAGCAAACCTAAGTGATCTTTCAAAGATTAACTTAAGTGCTTCAGAAATACTGTCTACACCCTCCCTAAGTACTCTGGCATGTAGCTCATCAGGACCACTAGCTTTCCTATCGTCTAGTTCAAGAATAAATTTCCTAATAATTCCCGGTTTTATATCAATATTTTCTAAAGCTCTTAAACTACTCGTCGCACTGTTTGTAACAGGATTTCCTATTCTTTCCTAGTAAATACTGAAGAAAATTGTTCATTCAATAATTCTACTATGTCTTCATTTTGATCCACTACTACACCATCTTTTCTGAGTGGTCCAATCCTATCCTTATTTCTTTTATCACTGACCTTGTAATAACTATATAATTTTTGGGATCTTTACTCCCAGCTCTAGCTAGTTTTATCTCTGCCTGCCTTTTACTTTTTTTATAACCTTACTCAAATCATCTCTGACCTGTCTGTACCTAATCAAATCTACATCTTCCCACTTTTCTGCAACTCTCTGTATGCCCTCTTCTTCTCTCTGATCTGGCTACCTATCTCATGAGTCCACCATAATGGCTTCCTGTTTCTCTGCCTTATATCTTTGTAAGGGATACACTGCATCACTATACCCTTTACTACAACCTTAAAAATATCCCACATCTCCTGTGCAGTTTTATTTCCAAAACTATCTTCCCAGTTTACCTCTCCTAATAACTGACGTAACCTACCATAATTGCCTTTCTGATAGTTTGGGACTCTAGTCTTATTCACTATATTATCCCTACTGGAATTAATGATAAATCTAATTATATGATGGTCACTGTTTGCTAAAGTCTCTCCTACCTCAACTTCCTTTAAACAATGCTCAATATTTGTTAGTACTATGTCTAAAACCTTCCTCCCCCTAGTAGGTTTATCTACCATCTGCACTAAATAGTTATCCTGAAAACTTTCCATAAACTTATTTTCACTAGCATCTCCTACCATCCTCTCCCAGTTTACTGACTTAAGATTAAAATCCCCTAAGATAATTGTCTGACTAGTTTATCCTGTCTCTTCTTTAATGAAAAGTATTGTTTTAAGTAGAATGGTAACATTTGTTTCTGAAAGTTTAAAGATTCAGCATGCTTATGTTCCAAAAACTAAAACTAGTTTGTAACTAAAAGTATTGGTAATACTGATAAATTGATAACATGGAAAAGAGATTATTTGATCACAGAGGTGGGGATGTCTGATTCAGAAGTCTGGTTAGCTGATTAATTGGATTCTAATTTTTCAAATTGGATAATTGAATTGGATTAACCTCTGCCAAATGAATTGGATAATTGCTGTTGGACTGCCAAAAATTTAAAGCAATCAATCCAACTTAGTCTTTTTCATAATACCAGTTTCTTAGATTTTTCTATATTTTCTGAAGTAAATATTTTTTTGTTTTATTCTATTTATTCACACTTTAATTTTTTTCTCTATGTATTACAATCAACTCTTGATTAATGCAAGGGTTACATTCCTCAAGATGTCGCATTATTCAAAATCACGTTATTCAAACATAATTTTCCCATAGATAACAACGGTAATAGGGGAGGATTATGTTCTTAGCCACTGGCAAAGTCTGCCTATTTTGGGAATTTTGTGACTCAAACCTTAGAAAGAAAATATTAATACATCACTAGGTCAAGCATGGAACACCGAAAACAAAGCAGGAGATGAACGCATTTGTCTGTCGTTGATCAGTGTCGGCCACTTCTTCTTGTGACCCCTTTAAGCTTGTGCGTTGCTTTCACTACAATATTTATGTTTCTGCCCTCTATTGCCTGCTATAATGGATATCATATCTTTGTACTCATATACAATCATGCCATGAGGATCACCTTGACTCTGTGGCAGAGGTGATATTGAACTACTATTGAGATGCCACTTCCCTCAGCTTGAACTTTTCTCTTTGTAACTTCACATGGCAGAGGAAGACTCAGTGAGGCATGCCATTCTCACTAATATCCAGATTTTGCTTCACTTACTGACTATATGTGAGAATTGCATGCCCCACTGAGTCCTCCTCTACTGGGTGAAGTCCCAAACAACAGAGCTGGGCGTGTTACTGGATATTGGGTAGTGTAGTCTGTTACTGCTCCTCCGTACCTTGAAACGCAGATAGTCTGTACCTTTACTTCCACATCTAAAATTTTTCCCACGGTCCATTACTGCACCTCTGCACCTTTGGTACTGTACCCAAAACTACTAAAGTGTTCCTGAAAAATCTATTCTGCACATAAAAAAATGCAACAAAATACAAGGCAATAATATATATATATATATATATATATATATATATATATATATATATATATATATATATATATATATGTGTGTGTGTGTGTGTGTGTTACCATATTGAAGGAAAATTTTGCTAATCTTTTAGAGTTAAAGACAATCCAGAGAGAGAGAGAGAGAGAGAGAGAGAGAGAGAGAGAGACAGGAGCTTGCTTAGACCTGAATGAGTGACAACACTCAAGTGGCAGAAAAATATGCCTGGTAGCACAGACCACCAAAAATGGCTGAAAGTAGTGCTACGGAGGGCAGACTGTTTGTCATCTGTATTTATTCATCTTTTTTTATCCTTGAATATCTCGGGTGTGGAAGTACAGACTCAAAATTTTAGGTTTCTGCACGTCTCAGGTGCAGAAGTACGGACTCAATATTTTGCCTTTCTGTAACTGTTACTTCTGCACTTTTGAAAATTTTTCTGCACTTTGGACCTCCATACCTTGTTTGATGGTCCTCAGGTATGAAGGAACGGAGGTATGGACCGAGGTACAGAAGTGCCCAGCTCTGACAAACAGAAAAGTTCAAGCCAAGAGAAGTGGTACTTCAATAGTATTTCACTATTACTCATTGCCATGGAGTCAAGGTTATCCTCATGGCATGATCGTATATGATTACAAAGATATGATATCCAGTATAGTAGGCAATAGAAGAGCCAAAACAGAGACACAAGCTTAAGCAGCGTGTAGCGTCCTCCTCATCTGCTTTGTTTTCAGTGTTCCATGTCATCAAGTCATGTTAAATCAAAATCAAGTTATTTAAACTTACTTTGATTGTAGTTAGAAATTACTTATTTAGGCAAAAAAATATTAAATTTACTTTAAAAACATTGAAAATTGCTTTAAAAACATTTAATTGCTTTTTAGAAATATGAAATTGCTTTTGAATTTAATAGAATTAGAAAATCAGATAATTGCTATTTGGACTTATTTTTGGCTCCTGAATTGGATAATTGAATCAAACTTGATGAGCTGGTAAATTGCTAATTGGATTTCATTTTATTTTATTTTTTTTTTTATTTTTTTATCGTGCCCACCTTTGTTGGATTACAAATAACTCATCATTATCACAATAAATTATCATGATGATATCCATTATACTAGCATACTGTATATTATTATTATACAAGCAAGAGAACAATAGTTAATTATCAATATGACACTATGGAAATGTTTATAATATGTACAGTGAATAAAATATAGAATAAATTGATGCCCTCTTCTCACTCCTCTCACCATTCAAATAATGTAACATCATTTGCAGCTGCATGCACTTAACTAATCATAAGACCTTGGCATGTTTAAAAGATTGAGAATGTAGCCAGCTGTAAATATGTCATATTAAATAGTACAGTGTATTATTGTTATTAGAATTTATGCTTTATTAATATGAATTGAACATGATTAACAGAAATTCTATAAGAGTAATTGGATTATAGGTAGGAAATATGGGTGTGGAGAGAGAGAGAGATTAACGTGATAGTTTCAGTAGCGTAAGTGCTTAAGGGTATTTAGTAGTGATACAGAGGCTGTCTTAGAGAGAATAATAGTATTAATGATGGCCATGGTTGTAGTATTAATTGTAGAGCAATGTTGTTAGTAATGGTGGTTGTAATATTTGTACTGTTGATAGTAGTATTTAAAAATGGTAACTAATAATGATGGCCATGGTTGTAGCATTGGTTGTAGAGTATTAATGTTTTTGGTAGTGGTGGTTGTAATATTACCTGTTGATGTTGGTACTTGACAACCACCAGCACTACTGACTCAATCTCAACATGATACTATTTAAGACTTTGGTATCTTAAATGAAGGTATTAATGGAACATTCTTTGAAAAATGCAAATCTTGTAATTTTAACTTAATTTACAATGGTCCATAAATTTGATGAAAGTGATGAGACATGATTAATTTTGTCTATTACAATCTGTACTTAGATTAATATGGGAAACAAAGTTTCATTACAGTATTTGCATAGTGTCATGACATCCAGCAAGGCTGGTTCTGTGTTATGCCTGCTGTGCACAAACCTGCTCCTATGTATTTTTTTATAGCTGTTTTTTTATTATGTTTGTTTAGCATAGACTATGCTAATCAAAACCATACATAAAAGATACCTCTTATGATGTGTCTGAAGAAAGCAAATAACAAAAAAATAATAATAATAATAAAAAGTTGTTAGATTCAGCAGTCAAGTCATGTGGCAGTGGTGTTTGTAATATTGAAAGGAAAAGTGTGCAGGGATTGAAACTTATCTTATATATTAATCTCAAGAATACTATGAACAAATGAAAATATTATAACACTCAAACATATATGCAAAAAATTCAGTTATTTCAATTTTTATTTAACAAAAACAGTGCAGCCCTATCTTCCATTCATATTTCCTGTGGTTTCTTTATTGTAACTCCTCTTCAAAGCCTTAACAACAATAGAATGGCCCATACATCACTGGTGGGTTGCTTGCTGAAGGAAGGTATGGTATTGCTATACCATGATTGCAACAGTTGATCCACTCATCATGATTCCAAGAAGAGATATATTTCTTTCCTACTACAACAGCAACCTCTCAGCACACTGCCAAGACACTGGCACCCAGGTTATCATAATCAAAGGTATTATTATTATATATTTATACATTATGGAGAAGTAACTATTTGTTCTTGAATAGAGGGTGGGGGTAGCAATAATTACCTTTAAAAGTTATATAGATATAGGAATGCAACTTAAAATGAAGACCATGTCAGGAATCCCACCATATATTGTGGAAATATTTTGAAGCATGAAGATTGAGGCATGGTTGTAACCTGCAAAATCCCACATTTTTAAACTGGTGCTAGAAATGGCCACTAGAAGGGCTCAAAATTGTCATAAAATAAAGAAACGAAGCAAGGGGGATCATCTGGTAGGATAGAGAAAAGTTCATAGGTGAAATACCAAGTGAAAACTACAAATCAACTCCACTGTCTGTGACTACCCAGGTGAAAATGTTGGCCACTGAGAAATCTAAGTTGCTATCACTCCTGCCTAAGTCAGTCATAGGATGCATGACTCACATGCACAACTCTTCTGTCTTTTTAACGTGTGCATATATACTATTACTATTATTACTATCCCAGTGTGATGTGTGACCTCTGACTTTTGCCTCAGAACTCCCTGGAATGCGACCTCACTGTGACCCGAGAGGAGGTGGCCACTCAACGCTAAGGTCACACAGGCTCTCTTCCTTATGCAGGTCAGTGGTGGTGTGGTGTGGTGTGGTATGGTTAGTTTTTGAGGGCATTTTAAGATAGTTTGGGATATTTTGAGGGCATTTCAAGACATTTAAGCATGTTTTTGTGGCATTTTAAGAAAGTTTGGGATGTTTTTATGGTATTTTAAGAAAGTTTGGCATGATTTGAGGACTTTTTAAGATAGTTTGACATGTTTTAAGGACATTTTAAGACAGTTTGACTATGTTTTGAGGTCATTTTAAGAAAGGTTTGAGGACATTTCAAGAAAGTTTAGCATGTTTTGAAGGCATTTTAAGACAGTTTGGTATGTTTTGAGGGCATTTTAACGAAGTTTTTAGAGAGCATGGGATATTTTGATGGTATTTTAAGACATTGGCATATTTTGAGGGCATTTTAAGATAGTTTGGCATGTTTTGAGGGCATTTTAAGACAGCTTGGAATGTTTTGAGGGCATTTTAAGACAGTTTGGCATATTTTGAGGGCATTTTTAAGACAATTTGACATGTTTTGAGGACATTTTAAGATAGTTTGGTAGGTTTTGATATCAGTGGTGGTGGTGTGGTTGGGTGGGGTTGGGTTGGGTTTAGGTTAGGTTTTGGTTACATTAGGTTCTGTTCAGTTCAGTTCTGCTAGGTTAGGTTAGATTACGTTCAGTTCAGTTCAGTTTGGTTAGGTAAGGTTAGGTTAGGTTCAGTTCAGTTAGGTTAGGTTTGGTTCAGTCCTGTTCAGTTCAAGGTAGGTTTAGTTCAGTTAATTTAGGTTAGGTTTGGTTCTGTTCAGTTCAGTTAGCTTCAGTTCACTTCAGTCAGGATAGGTTCAGTTAGATTCATATAATTTCAGTTCAGTTCAGTTAGGTTAGGTTAAGTTTGGGTTAAGTTCAGTTTCAGTTCAGTTAGGTTAGTTAATTTCAGTTAGGTTTGGTTTGGTTGGGTTAGGTTCATCCTAATTTTTCATTCACTGCTCACCATTCTTCCCTTTCTCATTAATTTATAACTTTTCATCACCTTTCTTATTTTTCTATTCATTTACTCATCATTTTTCACCTACTCATCCCAATAATTTTATTGTCAATCTTTTTTTTTACTTTGTTTCCCATTGCTGCATTCATTTCCATCGCCATCATTTTCCATATCGCATTTGTCACCATTACCATTCCATTACCTTTTATTCATTCACCACCATTGTTCATTCACCATTATCTCACCATTTAAATTCACTTTGTAATTTCCAGCCACAAATATAGCACATTTATCACCATCACCACTACCATTACTATCACCATCACCATTATATTGACAGGACACCAGAATTCATGGCTGTGTGTAGAAGAGTGCCTGCTAATTTCTTCAGCATTACAGCATCACAGCATCATCATTATCTCAGGCAGAGCAGCATTACAACATTGCAGCATCACAGCATTTTTTTGCATCACAGTATCACATCATTACAGCATAACAGCATCACAACATCATTGTTTCAGGCAGAACAGCAGTATATGTGGTGTGTGTGTGTGTGTGTGTGTGTGTGTGTGTATATTTACCTAGTTGTACCTAGTTGTACTATACAAGGTTCAAGCGGGGCTCGTAGTGTCCTGTCCCAATGTCTCCATTTATCCAATTTTTCCTTAAAGTTATGCACATTATGTGCAGTAACAACTTCATTATTTAATGCATTCCACTTCACCGTTCTGTGTGGAAAATGTATTTTTCAATATCCACACACTGTCTCATCCTGATTTTCTTTATATGATCTCTTGTTCTTCAATCTTCAGTCAACAGCACTAGGTCTTCCTTGTCTATCTTTTCAATGCCATTAACTTTCTTGTACAT
This sequence comes from Portunus trituberculatus, assembly GCF_017591435.1. NCBI lineage: Eukaryota > Metazoa > Arthropoda > Malacostraca > Decapoda > Portunidae > Portunus > Portunus trituberculatus. Next base: position 20,987,021 of record NC_059297.1, read on the forward strand.
TGTTATTAGGTCTCCTCATTCTCTTCTATCTTGTAAGGTTGGTAGTCCCATTTCCTTTAGCTGCTCTTCATATGTTAGGTCCTTTAGTTCCGGCACCATGTTTGTAGCAATCTTCTGTATCCGTTCTAATCTTATATCTTTTATAGAGCTCAGAGATCACACCACAGCTGCATATTCCAGCTTTGGACATATCATTATCATCACAAGCATATCATGCTTGTGATGATAATTTTTTGTCATATTTTTGTCCATGAATTGAAATATTCTCATATTGGTGAACATTTAAAATGATATACCAAATATCTTGCTTATATGTTTTTCAGGATTCAGATTTTCCTGTATAATCACTCCCAGGTCCTTTTCTTCTTTAATCTTCTTTATTTGTTTCTCTCCCATCAAATAGTCCCATGCAGGGATGCCACATGCACAGAACGCCTTACTTCTGATCTCTAAGATTTCTTATTGGGGCAGAGAAAACTTAGTAGTTTTCAATGACTCAAAAACTCAATTCCTCCATCTATCAACTTGACATAACCTTCCAGACAACTATCCCCTCTTTACTGACACTCAACTGTCTTCCTCTTAAACACTGAATATCTTCTGTCTGTTCTTTACTCATAATCTTAAATGGAAACTTCATATCTCATCTCTTGCTAAAACAGCTTCTATAAAGTTAGGTATTCTGCACTGTCTCTGCCAATTTTTCTCGCCCCACAGAGTAGAGTGTTAACTCTGTACAAGGCTTATCCGTCCTTGTATGGAGTACTCTTCGCATGTTTGGGGGGATTCCACTCATACAGCTTTATTAGATAGGGTGGAATCAAAAGCTTTTCGTCTCATCAACTCCCCTCCTCTGACTGAATGTCTTCAGCCTCTTTCTTACTGCTGAAATGTTGCATCCCTTTCTTTCTTTTATCGCTATTTTCATGCTAACTGCTCTGTTGATCATGCTAACTGCATGCCTCCCCTCCTCCTGTGGCCTCACTGCACAAAGCTTTCTTCATCCTCTCATCCTTATTCTGTCCAACCCTCTAATACAAGAGTGAACCAGTATTCTCAATCATTCATACCTTTCACTGGTAAACTCTGGAACTCCCTACCTGCTTCTGTATTTCCATCTTCCTACGACTTGACTTCTTTTAAGAAGAGAGATGTCAAAACATTTGTTCCAGGCTTATAGCTAATTCTTTCTAATCTTTTAGGGAGACTACAGTTCCAATGGGCCTTTTTTTCAAATATTTTGTTGCCCTTGGCAGCTCTCCCTCTTGCATAAGAAAAAAAAGTGGCAAGGAATTGTGGAATGGAACTATCTTTCCTTGTAAGCATTGCCAATTTCTTCACTTTTCTAATGTTATTGCTTCTCTTCCAGATTGCACAAATAAACTGGCTGAAAGACAAGAAAAGCAAGGAAGACGATCATTGTAGAAATGTCTGTGAGTCAGTCAGCCAGCCACCCAGCCACCCAGTCAGTCATTGATGTGTGTGCATCATTACATCATTATTGGTTCATATTTTCCTTTTGGAGTTGGACAAATCATGAGTATCTCTCACTTGATCCTTAAAGTGTGGCTGTGCACAATTGTGGACATCAGGTGTGTGGGCTTAGCATGGCTGTACACAATTGTGGACATCTAGTATGTGGGCTCACAGTGTGGCTGTACACAATTGTGGACTTATGATGTGTGGACTCACAGCACGGCTGTACACAGTTATGAACATCTGATGTGTGGGGTCAGCATGGCTGTACACAATTGTGGACATCTGGTGTGTGGGCTTACAGTGTAGCTGTACACAGTTGTGGACGTCTGGTGTGTGGCTTCACAGTACAATTGTGGACATCTGGTGTGTGGGCTCACAGCACAGCTGTACACAATTGTGGACATCTGGTGTGTGGGCTCACCTTTACAAAATTGTAAAGGTGACTTGATGTAAACAGTGTACATCTCATTACAGGAAAGTCAAGTCAAGAGTCCCTGAATGCTGCTAAGGAGAGACACCGCTGCCAGGAACGTTAAACCAGGAAGGCATACCACAACACAAACCTTCTATAACACCTGGAGTGATGAACAACACCCAAAGTAACACACAAGACATGGAGTGATGAAGAATACCCAAAATACAAGACAAAACGTGGAGCAATGAAGAACAGTTAGGTTAGGTTAGGCAGTTTGGCATGTTTTTTTTAGGTAATTTTAAGGGGGGAGTCCGGTTTAGATCGGGGGTGCCATATCTCCGGTAAATATGCATGAATCGCTCTGATTTTTATGTTGTGAAGTATTGGCATCATTTACATCAACATTAGACATTGACCCCCATTCTTGTCCCCCTCCCCCCCCCTCCAACTACAACTACAACGAAAATTTAAAAGCGAATCTCCGTCGTTATTATTGGCCCCACAACCTTCATTTTTCTGTGACTTAGAGACGTTATAATATGAAATGTTTCTTCGTCGTTAGATTTTCATTTCAGCTTTTGAATTTGTTTTATGATTTTTTTTTTAAATGTGTTTTTTTTTGCCTTTTTTTGACCAAAAAAATATTAATATAAAATTAAACCAGACATATATAAAAAAAACAGCGACGATGATTTGAAGAGAAAGTATTCCTCTGCCTTTTAGTCTTTGTTTCATTGAAATCAAGCTAAAACTGGCTCCAAGGTTAACGTTAGAAGGGGAATAACTTATGTTTTGAGATATGGGCTGATAAAGTTTATTGATGGATCGCGATCCCGTTAAAACACACTAGGAAGCTTTTTTCAGGTTTACTATGAGTTTTTTTTTATCATCTTCAATCTGATAATACATGCACATGTATTTTTAAGCATATTAGGCACCTAGTCCCCCCCTGCCTTCGTAAAGGCAAGGTATTATCTTGTCAAGCAACGGGTGTCAGAGTTGCCCACACTCCTCTTTGTTGCTAGGTTTCATGCTTAGAAGCCACCAGGTTCGTAGTCTGCTGATGCTTTCTCCTTTTTCTTTGGCTTTTGCTGGGCTTGGTGGTGCATCCTTCTCTCTTGATCTGCTGCTGTGAGAGATCTTCTTAGAGCTTTCGGGTTGATGTTGAGTGTTGGCAGCAAACACGCTTTCCTGTAACCATAGTTATGGTCCAGTATTGCTGACTGTGCAACAAATGACAGTCTACTGAGGCCAGCAAACTTTGTTTTTCTTGCCCGTGCCCACATCTTGCTGTGAAAGCTCTCATTGGCATTCTGTGTCAGTCCACGGACACATCTCTCCAAGATGTCTCGTTGTGAGAGCATCGTAGACTTGCCTTATTTTCTTCTGGGCCTCTTGATCAAGGTTGACCACCAGGGATTTCTTGTGCTTGATTTCTTCTTTCTTCTTGCCCTCAGCTAGTGCTTTCTGGTAAAAGCACCAAGAGTTGATGCCTTCTTTACAAAGTCCATGGCGGGGATTCTCATCAGTGCTGAATATATGATGAAAACTACTCATGACAGCCTTTTTCATTGTCAAATAGTCTGCACCAACATTATCCCTGATGTGTTTGCCAAAGAAACTTTGCATCTTGTCAATGGCATTGTCGGTCAACTTGTTGCGTCCGCCAAGAAGACTTCTGCGAATCTTGCTGCCAGTCCTTGTTGTTGTGTCGATCTTTTCCTGCTCGCGTAACTTCCTGAGCCGCGTCCCCATTCTCTTCTGCACATGGTTGATGCATTCTATCTTGGTCACTTGAGTGTGCTGGTATGGGCCATTCCCGTTGTTCATGGCTAGAACTGCTTTGTAGGAGTTGGCATCTCCATCTGAAACCAAGTTTTCATACTCGAATTTCAGGTCTCGGGAACGTGCGAAGAGACGTCGGGCTGCTTCTACCTCCATCCCACCAGACGGACCGTCATAGTTGATTGCACAGCTTCCTTCAGCATCATGTTTGGTCTTCCAGGTGTTGTACTCTTCTTCAGTGACGCTCTTCTTCTTCAACTGATTTTTCTTCAGGGTGCATCCATGGCAGTACTTGCTGAGAATCTCGTAGTCTATGATGAAGCTTGTATGAACTTCGATCATCACACTCATGCCAACTTTGGATGTGTGCCAGGTCGCATCAAATGAGACGTCAAGCTTCAAGACACCATCTGCATCAGCCTTCTTTGATGTGTTCTCTTCATAATACCTCCTGATGGCTGAGTGAATTTCTGCTTGTTTGCTGTTGTAGTGGGTCTTGTCACATAAATAGCTCAGGTGTCTGTAATACTTGAATTTTCCAACTAGAGGCATTCCTAGGCCACCCATCATTCGTCTCATACCCGCAAATCCAGTGTCTTCTATTATGGACAGGTAAATGAAGACTATGTTGGCCCTGCTGATCTTTTTCTTGTGAGCTCCAGCTTCCACAAATTCTGGCCGCGATGTGTTGTTGAAGTTGCAGGTTGTGCAGCGTATAGTTACGGCATTCTCGAACAACTTAGGCTTGAAAGTGTATTCTAAGGCAGGATCAGGACAGGAACAATGAGATGAAGTCAGTTTTTTCAGCCTCTTTTTTGTCAGAATGACAAACTCTTCGTCACTGTCTGCATCTTCATTCGTCTGAAGAGTTTGCAGAAGTTCTTCTCTGATGGTGAGTAGAGAGGCCTTATCTTCATCTGCTTTTCTTTCTTGCACTTGTGATGTGCCGGGCTGTGGTGTAGAGCGAGCAGCTGCCACCGTGGGAGGGAGTAGCGGGGTGGCATGTGGTGTGACGGCGAGAGGGGCAGTGGCTTCAAGGTCAACACGCTGCCTCTTCCTTCTTTGAGCCTCCATGCTCATAGTCCAGGCCTCCTTCCTCTGCTTGTCCTTCTTAGACAAGCGTGGCATGGTTAGGAGTAGGTAACTTGAGGTAGGAAATCAAGAAATGAAGTGCTAAGGAGCTGTGCGAGTGAGAGAGGTCGCGAGAAACAGCGCAGCAACCTGCCGTGACTGTAGCTACGAGAGCACTGAGCCCTGTGACCGACCCACCGCGCACTGATACCACACAGACTCGTCGTCAGTCTTGCCATATCATATCCACACAAAAAAAGTTCAGATTTTAGCGTTTTTTCGTAGAATTGGGTGGAAAAAAACTTACTCTGCTGATGTAAACAAACGCACAGCTGCACGTGGTTGAGCGCGGGACCTTTAAACGGGATTTAAAGGAAACTATCAAGTTTCCTTTTAAATCTTTGCGAGATAGTTGCCAAAATGTATACCTACCAAATATATTTTTTTCACAAAAAGTCTTTTTTTTTTATATTTTTGGGGTCTCCAAACCGGACTCTCCCCTTAAGACTATTTGGCATGTTTTTGAGGGCATTTTAAGACCATTTGGCACATTTTTTAGGGCATTTTAAGACAGGGGCATATTTTGAGGGCATTTTCAGACAGTTTGGCATATTTTTTTAGGGCATTTGAAGACAATTTGGCTATGATAATACCATTTTATTGACATTAACAAGGGTGTATGGAGGTCACTTGATAAATGGCTAGTCTTCACTATTTTAATCCTCCAGATGAGTTGTGAAGCAAGTGTTGGATTCTTAGGACAGAAATAGTGTGCTTGTTAACAGATTCACTCAGTGCTCACTCACTCATTCACTTACTTAGGTCAGAGGGAATGAAGAATGGGCATTGAAATAAATATTGCTGCTTGTATGTCAGACAAAGGCCCGTATTCACAAACACTTGGCTTTCTCATCACGACTTTCCAAAGCCACAGAGATGACTGGTGGGGTTTTAAGAGTGTTTCTCCAGTTGATAATGCAGAAATCTTGTCACTCAGCCTCTAAAACCATAAAATATGATAAAAATGCTCCATTCTTTCACCACAACTGTTTTCCAAGGCTACAGAGATGACAGATGGGGTTTTCAGGAGTGTTTTTCCAGTTGATAATGTAGAAATATTGTCACTGTCTCTAGAACCATAAAAAACTTGAATGCTTTATTCTCTGACCGTGACTATTTTCCAAGGCCACAGAGATGACTGGTGGGCATTTCAAGTGTTTCTCCAGTTAGCAATGCAGAAATGTTGTCACTCTACCTGTAAAACCCTAAAACATCCTTAAAAATCTTGTGTAATATGAAATAAAGTCTTGAAATAGTGGAGGTGAAACACAGGAAAGTTTGAGAATATGAGCCAATGTCGTGTGATGGAGTTAAAGTATTGGCTTTTGTCATCTTAGAAGATTTCATATAAATGATGAATTTGTGTGGCAGGGTGTGTGTGTGTGTGTGTGTGTGTGTGTGTGTGTGTGTGTGTGTGTGTGTGTGTGTGTGTGTGTGCGCGCGTGTGTATTTACCTAATTGTATTTACCTAATTGTAACATACGGGAAAGGAGCTATGCTCGTACTGTCCCGTCTCCATATCTACTAATGTCCAGCTTTTTCTTAAAATCATGAATATTCCTTGCGTTGACCACTTCCACGTCTAAACTATTCCATGCTTCCACCCTTCTATGAGGAAGCTATATTTTTTCACATCTCTCCTATAAGTGGCCATTTTTAGTTTTTTTCCCATGCCCTCTCGACACTCTTTCATTCCACATACACAGATCTTCCCTATCCATTTTTTCCATGCCAATCATCACTCTGTATGTTGCTATCAGGTCTCCCCTTTCTCTTCTGTTTTCTGTGTGTGTGTGTGTGTGTGTGTGTGTGTGTGTGTGTGTGTGTGTGTGTGTGTGTGTGTGTGTGTGTAATTCACCTCAGTCGCCTGCTGGTCACCCAGTCAGTCTTCCCCATTACGGAGCGAGCTCAGAGCTCATAGACCGATCTTCAGGTAGGACTGAGACCACATCAACACAACACACACCGGGAAAGCGAGGCCACAATCCCTCGAGTTACATCCCATACCTATTTACTGCTAGGTGAACAGTGGCCACACATTAAGAGGCTTGCCCATTTGCCTCGCCGCTTACCGGGACTTGAACCCGGCCCTCTCGATTGTGAGTCGAGTGTGCTAACCACTACACTACATGGTGTGTGTTTGTTTGTTTGTATGAAATGTAGTGTGTTTGGAAAGTGTTTTTTGGGGTGGGTTTTGTATGAAGTGTGTGGTTTTTACTGTGAATTTTTATATTAATGTTAGTTTTTAGTGTATTTTGAAGTGAGGTGAAGGTGTGGCAGAGTACACTAGGGTTTGGTGGAGTGTGTGTTTGTGTGTGTATTTACCTAGTTTACCTAGTTGTAGTTTTACAGGGCCTGGGCTTTATGCTCATGTGGCCCCGTCTCCATATCTACACTTACCCAATTTTTCTTTAAAACTATGCACACTTGTTGCTGACACCACTTCTTCACTCAAACTGTTCCAAGTCTCAACACATCTTTGTGGGAAACTATATTTTTTAATATCTCTTAGACATCTTTCCTTCTCAGCTTTTTACTATGCGATCTTGTGCTTCGAATGTCATATTCTTTTCTCAGGATCAGATTCTCATTATCCACTTGGTCCATTCTGTTGATCAATTTATAAACTTGTATCAGATCCCCTCTCTCTCTTCTCTGTTCCAGGGTTGGTAGATCCATAGCCTTTAGTCTCTCCTCATATGTCATCCCTTCAAATTCTGAAACCATTCTTGTAGCCATTTTTTGTAGTCTCTCCAACTTCCTTATGTTTTTTTTTTTTTTTTGGGGGTCCACACTACTCCTGCATATTCCAATCTGGGTCTTATTATAGTACTTATCAGTTTCTTCATCATTTCTTTGTCCATGTAGTGAAATGCTATTCCAATATTCCTTAGCAAATTATGTCTCTGAAAATTCTATCAATATGGCTTACCGGTTCTTCCATCATCACTCCCAAATCCTTTTCCTTTTTTACTTTCTCCAGTTCTATTCCATCTCCCATCTTATAGATTCCCACTGGTCGCCTTTCACTCTTTCCCATTTCCATGACATGGCTTTTGTCCACATTGAATTCCATCTCCCACTTTTTACTCCATTCCCAGATCTTACTTAGGTCTTCCTGCAGTATTTCACAATCCTCTTTTTGCTTTATAACTCTGCACAGTTTCACATTGTTCGCAAACAGATTTATGTAGCTGTTCACTTCTTCTGGCATGTGTGTGTGTGTGTGTGTGTGTGTGTGTGTGTGTGTGTGTGTATTTACCTAATTGTATTTACCTAATTGTAACATACGGGAAAAGAGCTATGCTCGTGTTGTCCCGTCTCCATATCTATTAATGTCCAGCTTTTTCTTAAAATCATGAATATTCCTTGCGTTGACCACTTCCACGTCTAAACTATTCCATGCTTCCACCCTTCTATGAGGAAGCTATATTTTTCACATCTCTCCTATAAGTGGCCATTTTAGTTTTTCCCATGCCCTCTCGACATTCTTCCATTCCACATACACAGATCTTCCCTATCCATTTTTTCCATGCCAATCATCACTCTGTATATTGCTATCAGGTCTCCCCTTTCTCTTCTGTTTTCCAGGGTTGGAAGTTGCATTCTTTTCAGTCTGTCTTCATAAGTCAAATCTCTTAAGTCAGGCACCATTTTCGTTGCAGCCCTCTGTACTTTCTCTAGTTTCCTTATGTGTTTCTTTAAGTTCGAGCCCACTGTATTGTTGCATATTCAAGCCTCGGTCTTATCATTGCAGTAATTATTTTCTTCATCATTTCTTCATCTAAATATCTGACGCCACTCTTATGTTCCTCAATAAGTTCAATACTTCTCCAATTATTTTGTTTATATGTCTCTCTGGCGATAGGTCATTGGTAATTGTCACCCCAAGGTCTTTTTCTTCATGACTGGTTTTTATGTCTTCATTTCCTATCTTGTACATACTCCTGATTCTTCTTTCACTCTTGCCAAACTCTGTTTTCTTGCATTTTGTCGTGTTGAACTCCATTTGCCATGTACAGCTCCATTTCCATATTCTGTCCAAGTCTTCCTGGAGTAGTTCGCAATCTTTGTCACATCTCACTTTTCTTAACAATTTTGCATCGTCTGCAAATAGGCTCACATAACTGGACACCCCATCCACCATGTCATATGTGTGTGTGTGTGTGTGTGTGTGTGTGTTAGAGTGTGCTTTACGAGTGTTTTTTTTCTGCAAGTTGATCACTTTTTTGTTGTTTTTGAAAGGTGATGTGAAGTTTTTAGGTGTTTGTGAGTTAGGTAAGAGTGTGCCAGTGTGTCAGAGTTGTACCAAGAGTGTATCCTACCATGTAGATTGCTTCAATGAATGGTAATGAACTCCTTCAGCACTGGGACACATTTTTGCCTCGAGATTTGTGTACCATTAGACCATTTTACTGAAATTAACAAGCGTCTATGGAGGTCACAAGATTAATAGCCACAGTCTTCATTATTTTAATCCCCCACATAAATTTCTGAAGCTGTAGAAATTCACCAATTAGTAACCAAAAGGAATATATAAACCGTGTTTTTTTAGGACATTTTTAAGACAATTTGGCATGTTTTGAGGGCATTTTAAGACAGTTTGGCATGTTTTGAGGGCATATTAAGATAGTTTGGCATGTTTTGAGGATATATTAAGACAGTTTGGCATGTTTAACCATTTTAAGACAGTTTTGCTGTGATTAGACAATTTTATTGACATTAGCAAGGGTGTATGGAGGTCACAAGATTAATGGCCACAGTCTTCACTATTTTAATCTCCCACATGAGTTTGTGATGCTGTAAGAAATCACCAAATAGTCATCACAAGGAATATGGAAATGCATCATACTACTGAAGTGGTTAGTGGTGCTTTAAGGAAGCTTTGCAGAAATTTCATGTTATTTTTTGTCATGAAAGCTTGTGTGTGTGTGTGGTAGAGTGTGCTTTATGGGTGTTTTTTGTCATGAAAGCTTGTGTGTGTGTGGTAGAGTGTGCTTTATGGGTGTTTTTTTTCTGCGAGTTAATCACTTTTTTGTTGTTTTTGAAAGGTTATATAAAGTTTTTAGGTGTTTGTGAAGGTGTCAGGATTGTATCAAAAGTGTATCTTACTCTGTAGATTGCTGAAATGAATAGTAATTGATGGTGTTTTAAACCTCTTCAGTAGCATGACACATTTCTATATTCCTTATGGTGTCTATTTGGTGATTTTCTACAGCTTCACAAACTCATACAGGAGATTAGAATAGTGAAGACAGGCCATCAATTTTGTGACCTCCATATACCCTTCCTAATGTCAATAAAAGTTTCTAATGGTACAGAATTCTTCAGGTAAAAATGTGTCCCAGTACTGAAGGAATTAAAATAGTGAAAACTTGCTATTAATCTTGACCTTCATAAACCCTTGCTAATGTCAATGTATTTGTATTGCTCTCTCTCTCTCTCTCTCTCTCTCTCTCTCTCTCTCTCTCTCTCTCTCTCTCTCTCTCTCTCTCTCTCTCTCTCTCTCTCTCTCTCTCTCTCTCTCTCTCTTGATGGTTAAAATAGTTGGTTTGTAAGATCTATCAAGTTGAAAATTGTTGTAGACTTTTTTTTTTTTTTTTTTTTTAGACTTTTTCACTCACTATAATATTGTAGACTTTTTCACTCAGTATAATATTATTAATCTCTTGATGGTTAAAATAGTTGGTTTGTAAGATCTATCAAGTTGAAAATTGTTGTAGACTTTTTTTTTTTTTTTTTAGACTTTTTCACTCACTATAATATTGTAGACTTTTTCACTCAGTATAATATTATTAAGTTGAAAATTTGTGTAGACTTTTTCAGTTTTTTAATATTTGTGTAGACTTTTTCAGATTTTTTTGTTTGTTTTAAGTTGATAATTTTTCTATTTTTCACTTCTATGTTTTTATATTGTATTTTTCACTATGTTTTTATATTGTATTTTTCACTGTTTGTATTTTTCACTTTGTATTTCTCTGTATTTTTCACTTTTTATATTGTATTTCTCTGTTTTTATATTAAGTTGAAAATTTTGTACTTGTATTTTTCACTTTGTATTTCTCTGTATTTTCACTTTTTATATTGTTTTGAAAATTTTGTATTAAGTTGAAAATTTTGTATTTGTATTTTTCACTTTGTATTTCTCAATTTTTCACTTTTTATATTGTATTTCTCTGTTTTTATATTAAGTTGAAAATTTTTGTATTTTTCACTTCTATGTTTTTTTATATTGTATTTTTCACTGTTTTTATATTGTATTTTTCACTTTGTATTTTGTTTTTATATTGTATTTCTTTTTTTGTTTTTATATTAAGTTGAAAATTTGTGTAGACTTTTCCACTGATTTAGTTGAAGCTTTGTGTAGACTTTCAGGCTTAATAAAGTTTGGAGGGAGACTTTTGTTTTAATTTTTAGCCAAAATATGTTTGGAGGAGACTTTCGTTTAATTTTTAGCCAAAATATGCATCTACCTTGTCTCCGGAGACTCTTTCGAGTATTTTCGACTTAGTACAGTTTTTAGGGCCTGTTGTTGGGGTTTTAGGGCCTGTTTTGGGGTTGTAGTACAATTTTTAGGGCGTTTTGGGTTTGTTTTTTTTGCCAGCCAGTAGTAGTAGTTGGGGTTTTATGCTAGTATTTGAATTATGTGGCTTTTGGGATTTTTACGGCCTGTACTGACTTTCTAGGGCATTTTATTTTTGCCCAATATTTTGCTATTTTTGGCTGTATTTTTCAGCCCTTTGGTGATAATTTTTTGAGGAGGGACAAATCTAGATATTGATTTTTTAGGCCCATTTTTGGCGATTTTTTTTTTTTTTTGTAGTTTTGGGTAAATAAAAACCTTAAAATTGATTACCGTTTTTATTTTAGTGTAATGCGTTATAGTGTTTGGTGTCAATGTGGGTTGTGAGAGGCAATATTGATTGCTGTGACGGCCAAATGATCCAAGCAAGCTTTAGGCAAGGTACGCAAGCTCTAGGCGAGTACCTCAAAATTGGTCAAATATTTCTAGGAAAGTAAATATACCAAAAATCAAGATGGATTTCAAATTCATTCTTCATTAATAACTATGGAAGTACATTAACACCACCACAATGAGGCAATTGAAACTATTACAATTGAGTAATGGCACCACACCACAACAGCTGTGCAAGTACATACACCACAATGAGGGAATACTGCCACGCCAACCCACAACTCTATTCCCTCCCTGGCCAGCTACAGCAGCACGAGTAGGAGTAGTAGGTGGTGTTGGCCGAACAGGGCCAAGGTTCCACGCAGTCCCTCCCGCTGCTACAGGTGTTGGGAGGGCAGGAAATGTGCGATGCGAGGCCGAATCCCTCCGTAGACGGCGGCGGTGGCGGTGGCGGTGGCGAGCAGCAGCAGGTGTTTACCGGGCAGTGGGGTGCTAGTGAATCCCTCCTGCTGCAGTGGCGGCAACAGGTTTTAACCAGGCAGTGTGGTGCCAGGCATTCCCTCCCTCGGCGGGTGCGGCTGCGGCTGCGGCTGCGGCAGCAGCGGTGGGTGTTTAACCGGGCAGTGTGGTGCCAGGCATCCCTTCCCGCAGCGGCAGCGTTGGCGGTGACGAACAGCAGGTATTTACCGGGCACTGCGGTGCCAGGCAGTCCCTCCCGCGGCGGCGGCGGCGGCGGCAGCGGTAGGTGTTTACAGGGCCGTTGGGGTGCGATGCGAAGGCACTCAGTGGCAGTAGCGGCGGCGACAGTGGCAGGTGTTAGGGAGCCATCAGTGAAGGCGCGTGCGAGACCGTCCCTCCCCCAGAGTGGCAGTAGCGGCGGCGGCGGTGGTGGTGTTGGGTGCACGCACCGTGCAAGTCCCTCGATGGAGGAGGAGACTCTGGGGATCGCTGCCGAGTCAGGCCTTAGGATTGCCAACTCCTGTAAGGACAAACAAAACAGGAACAAAAAGGCAGCAGTATCCTGTTCACTAATTATTCCTAAATCTAACCACGCAACACCGTCCTAAAACTTTCACGGCATCAATCAGCCTTTCACTCATCTTTCCACACATTCTCACCACCACCACCACCACCACCCCATTCCCTTCACGTCTTCTAGTCTTTCATCCACATTGTACCGTAATTCAAACACTTGCACCATCTCTCCTCTCTCCTCGCATTGCATTGCATTGCATTGCATTCAGTTCCTACCGTCTCCTCTTGGCATGATCTATCTAAGCTCATTTTCATCACAGCCATTCTCATCCCCATACAACTTTTACACCCCTCCCGTCACTAATGAACATCTTCCTCCATTTACTTTCAAGATGCACCATTCTCGTCTTTTCACGCCACTTAACCTATCTGAACACACTCGCATGGTCATGAATAGCGAAGCGTATCTGACCTTTTCAACAAGTTAATGATACTTCCTGATAAGGGTCTACCTATCACTAATTTCATGGTTTATCCCTAATCTCTCCTCTTCCAAACCTTCACCCATTACTTCTCAGTCGATCCTTATAACAGATACTCGTTTATTGTTTGTCACCCTCATTATACTACCTTTAACCACGAGTTTTGACCTTTCACTTACCAATACCATTACCCAACTAACTTCATGGCTAAATCCCCAAACATAACCTCTCCAAACTATCACCTATTACTTCGCATTCTATCTTGATAACAGACGCAGAGTTGTTTACGCCACCCTAGTTACGCTAGCTTTAACACTACCACGTCCTCAACTTTAATGCACAGAACTTGCACACTCGTTACGGCAAGAAACCCTGTTCAATAATTCTTTCCGCCAATTCTAAGATCTATCCTATAACGAGGAAACCACAATGATACGTGGTATAATCTGAAACTGGTTAGTGTTAAATATAACTATAGTAACGCTTACATAATTTTGTTTAATATTTAGTAATTTTATACAAATAGTGAAGACTCTGGCCATTAATCCTGTGATTAATGATTTGTAACAAATAAAATTACCTAATCGTACACAAATTTATAAGAGGGATTAAAATAGTGAAGACTCTGGCCATTAATCTTGTGATATCATTCAACCATTGTAACAAATAAAATTAGCTAATCGTACACAAGATTAAAAATGCGTCCCAGTACTAAAGGGGCTAATCAAGCGTAATTCTTCCTACATAAATACGATAAACAAACATTTCACTTGCTACAACCATCACCCAAATCTATTCTGGACCTCTGTTACTCTACCTACACTAGTGAATGAATAACCATCTGCCTCCTATTAACAACTAGAGCAAGCAAAAACAACCTTCAAGTTACTGACCAACCAACAACTTGTTGAAACCCGTTACCACTGCAGTGCCAGTGTCAAGACGCACGGAACACATACGTACACCTTTGTGCTGTTTATTCACATACATCAACTTAACCTTACCTGTGGTACTGTGCCGTGCTCCACTGTGGTCAGCAGCAGCATGTCCCTCCACTACACGAAACCGCACCATCACGTAGGTCAAGCTTCCCGTTGCTGCTGCTCTGCACGAAACACGAAAGGACCGTGGGCTGCGTAGATTCGAAGGGGTCGGTGGGAGCGTAGCGACTTGAAAGAGATACGTCAGTGCGGGCGCGGTGGCTGGAGGAAGAATGGTCCAGCCGGCAAACTGAACTCCTCACCTTGCTTCGGTCTCCTCCCCCCAACCTGCCAACAAGGAAAGAGCAAATTGAGGGTAAACGACAATATGAAGCTGATGGTGGAGCGCCGCTACGAACCAACCACTGGTTCGAACTAGTTGCGCTCTTTCACCTCCCAAAACAATCACTGCACAAACTCATTCCATTATATTTAGTAATTTTATACAACTCCAGAAATCAAGAGGGATTAAAATAGTGAAGACTCTGGCGATTAATCTTGTGATATCATTCAACCATTGTAACAAATAAAATTAGCTAATCGTACACAAGATTTCTTAAGGTAAAAATGCGTCCCAGTACTAAAGGGGCTAATCAAGCGTAATTCTAACTACAAATACGATAAACAAACATTTCACTTACTACAACCATCACCCAAATCTATTCTGGACCTCTGTTACTCTATCTACACTAGTGAATGAATAACCATCTGCCTCCTATTAACAACTAGAGCAAGGAAGCATTCGTACGTAGCGATGGCTCCTAACAACCTTCAAGTTACTGACCAACCAACAACTTGTTGAAACCCGTTACCACTGCAGTGCCCGTGTCAAGACGCACGGAACACCTACGTACACCTTGTGCTATTTATTCACATGCATCAACTTAACCGTACCTGTGCTACTGTGCCGTGCTCCACTGTGGTCAGCAGCAGCATATCACTCCACTACACGAAACCCCACCATTACGTAGGTCAAGCTCCCCGCTGCTGCTGCTCTGCACGGAACACATACCCAACAACAAGAACGGACCGTGGGCTGCGTAGATTCGAAGAGGTCGGTGGGAGCGTAGTGATTTAAAAGAGATACATCAGTGCGGGCGTGGTGGCTGGAGAAAGAATGGTCCAGCCGGCAAACTGAACTCCTCACCTTGCTTCGGTCTCCTCCCCCCAACCTGCCAACAAGGAAAGAGCAAATTGAGGGTAAACGAGAATATGAAGCTGATGGTGGAGCGCCGCCACGAACCAACCACTGGTACAAACTAGTTGCGCTCTTTCACCTCCCAAAACAATCACTGCACAAACTCAATTCCATTAATCTAGTTTTATCAGTCATTGTAATCTTTCGCGTAGTACTTGATGATACATCTTTTTTTTATTCTGCAGTAATAGTTTGACGCTTACCTGTGTAATAAATCTATTATAATAAATAGTAATACTTTAACATAACATAAATAATATGATAACAAAGAGCCACCAGGGCCCATCTAGGTTATCCTGTATCAGTCGCACAGCGACCTCGTCATCAGTACTTAAAGATGCACTTACAAGTACACAATACATTATATACTAATTCTAAATATTTGGCCCATTAACAGGGCTAAGTCCTGCAGCGAATTCCTCTACAATCTGTGATCCCCATACATGGGGATCATGTCTTGTTAAACTATAGTAAATTTCTTATAAAAACTATCATGCAGCGCTATACATAATTATAAATCTAATATATTTAAGTGCTTATCTAATCTGTTTTTAAACATTGTCAAACTAGTGCTATTTACAACCCTCTCTGGCAATGCATTCCAGAAGTCTACCACCCTATGACTAAAGAAATATTTTCTTATATCTAACCTGCAGCCTTGCTTTCTAATCTTCCTGCCATGATTTCTAGTCCTACTTCCCTCCTCTAAGGTAAAGAAAGATCTCACATCTATGTAGTTTGTATCTGAGAACATTTTAAATAACTCTATCATATCCCCTCTTATACATCTCCTCTCAAATGAAAACATGTTTAATTCCTTTAATCTATCTCTATACTCCAGGCGCTTTAATGCTGGTATCATCCTAGTTGCTCTCTCTCTCTCTCTCTCTCTCTCTCTCTCTCTCTCTCTCTCTCTCTCTCTCTCTCTCTCTCTCTAACAGTACAGATGTACAATCTCTCTCTCTCTCTCTCTCTCTCTCTCTCTCTCTCTCTCTCTCTCTCGTAACAGTACACACACACACACACACACACACACACACACACACACACACACACACACACACACACACACACACACACACACACAACTCCTTCCAATTGAACCCTGCCTGCAAATCAACAAATAAAGATAAAAAAAAAAATAAAAAAAAATTAAGAGTAAAAACGTATCATTAACAGATCACTTTTTTTTTAGGAAGCTTGAGTTGAATTGAGTTGTAATGACGAAAATGAAACATGTCAAAACAGTTTGCGGGTTATAAATACAACAAGAGAAGAATGGTTGAGACGGAGGGAGGTGAAGGAGTTAAGAAGCAAACTATAGTGGTGAGTGAAACAAGCGGTGAAATTAAAGAGTGAGGCAGGCCCCGGGATAAGGAGCAGGGAGTTTCAAATTGTCCACACGGTAATTGGAAAGTTAACCCTTTCAGTACCGTGACGCATTACAATATTCATTCTGCTTACTACTTGGTGATTATATACAGCTTCACAAATTCATGTGGGGATTAAAATAATGAAGACTGTGGCTATTAATCTTCTGACCTAAAAAGACTCTTCCAAATGTCAATGAAATAATCTAATCGTACGCAAAACTCACATTTCCCTATTCATTCTGCTAACTACTTGGTGATTTCATACAGCTTCAGAAACTTATGTGGGGATTAGAATAATGAAGACTGGCCATTAATCTTTTGACCTCTATAGACCCTTCTAAATGTTAATAAAATGGTCTAATCGTTCGCAAAACTCAAGGCAAAAATGTAGAACAGTACCGAAGGTGTTAATCAAAGCAGGTAGAGAAGCAGCAAGTGAACTGTGAAGGCAAAACTCAAGTCAATTGTGTGAAAGAAAAGTAGGATCAGATTGCTTGCTAGATTGACCGATTGAAAAAAGTCAGTGCAAGAAATAGCTGCAATAAAAGTATCGTATAGAAGAAACGATACACGCATCGGCAAAACTACCACCTAGACAATTAATTTCATACTATACTTGTTTATGGAGAATCTTGAATAACTGGGAATTTTAGAGGAAAAAGTTCTGAGCTAATGTCTGTCAATAAAACTAAAGATAAGGACGTATACACACACATACGCCCGATAGCTCAGTGGTTAGAGCGCTGGCTTCACAAGCCAGAGGACCGGGGTTTGATTCCCGGCCGGGTGGAGATATTTGGGTGTGTCTCCTTTCACGTGTAGCCCCTGTTCACCTAGCAGTGAGTAGGTAAGGGATGTAAATCGAGGAGTTGTGACCTTGTTGGCCCGGTGTGTGGTGTGTGCCTGTCTCAAGCCTATCCGAAGATCGGAAATAATGAGCTCTGAGCTCGTTCCGTAGGGTAACGTCTGGCTGTCTCGTCAGAGACTGCAGCAGATCAAACAGTGAAAACACACACACACACACACACACACATCATGTAATTCAGATTTTCCGCACATTTCGCCCCACTATTCGCAGTTAATTAGGACTTCTCTCCTACCAAACTCTCGTCGCCCTGCCATACTGCCTGCTGGACGTACTCTCATTAAATCAGTTACCTCTGTGCTTCGCAGCCTGAACTTGGATGTTCCTGTTGCATAATGCCGATGTGCCTCCAGGAATGCACCCCCCCCCTCTCTGTGGTTGCTGCCAATGCCTACTTGTAAATCAGGCTTGCCTACCTGTACAGCTCCAGTTGGCTCTAGAACACGTTGAGACAGTGACGTCTGCTGTCACATTTCCGTGCCGCATCTTCACGTCTCTTCAGTCAGACGGTGCTGCGTCTGCTGCGGTTTTCTCACCTGACATGGAGCCGCCTCCCAGAGGATGGGTTGGCAGACGCCTCCGTGACCACTCCAGTTCAACACTATGTGAACTCTACGCCATCCTGGATGCTGTCAGCCTTGTCTGTCAACGAGGAGTGAATGCTGACGCTGTCATCATTTGTGACTCCAAGCCTTCAGTCTCTCTCTTCAGCGTTCGTCCCGCGCACTCTACGGTTGGTCTTCAGATCTTGTCCTTGTCATTAATGCGTCGTTGTTTTTATGGGTTACGTCATAATGAAGTTGCCGACAGAATCGCGAAGGAAGCTTGCCCTCTACCTGTTGCTGGACGTCCTCTTTGTGTCTAGCTGTCTTTACACAGTTCTCTCTAGCTAACTTAGTTAGCTAGAATAATTCAAGTGTGAAACAGAATCTTGTAAAAATTACCACCTACGATGTCGCACCTTATCACGTGAGCACCCGTACGCTATACCTCAAGGAATGCAACCCCAAGAGGCATTCACCAAGAGGGCTCCTGACTGACTATATAGCGGGTTTGGGAGTGCTGCGCCGTGTCACTATGTGCATATCTGCCACGAACAATTCGCACTATATAAGATACTGACCTGAACATAAGAACATAAGAAAGGAGGGAAGCTGCAAGAGGCCGCCAGGCCTATACGAGGCCGTCCCAGTGTGCTTAATCTACCTAATTCCATCTATCTTCCGCATCTATGGATTTATCTAACCTTTTTTTTTAAAGCTCCCTATTGACTCAGCCCTGACTACATGCCCACTGAGACTGTTCCACTCATCAACCACTCTGTTTGAAAACCAGTTCCTTTCCATTTCCTTCCTGAACCTGAATTTTTCAAGCTTAAACCCATTATTTCTGGTTCTGTACCCGCTACTGATCCTAAGAACTACATTCATGTCCCCTTATACCACTTAAATACTTCTATCAAGTCTCCTCCTAATCTACGTCTCTCTAAGGAATGCAGACTAAGTTTTTCAGTCTCTCTTCATAGGGTATATCCTTCATTCCCTGTATCCTTTTAGTCATCCTCCTTTGCACTGACTCCAATAGAGCTATGTCCTTCATGTAATGTGGGGACCAGAATTGTACCGCATAGTCAAGATGTGGCCTGACCAGCGCCAAGTATAATTTTAGTATTACTTCAGAACTCCTGCTTTTAACACTTCTAAAAATGAAACCCAATACTCTATTCGCCTTATTTCTAGCCTCAATACATTGCTTCCTTGTACCGAGATCAGAGGTAACTATGACTCCTAGTTCTTTCTCATACTTGGAACTTCCTAGTGCCACGTTATCTATTGTGTATCTATTGCTTGGATTATCTCTACCCACGCTGAAGAAATAAATGGGTTTGGTCCCGTCCGCCAAACACGTTTAACTGAGCATTTACCCTATTAATTGCAGCACCAGGTAAGCACACTCTCGTCCTCCGCTTCCTGTCTTTAGCGAAAAACAGAGTCCAAATGTCTCACCTGGCTGTCACCAACCACCAGAAACTTACCTGTGGGCAGGGAATCATCTGCCCTCCTCACCTTGTCACCTCTCGCCTTCTTTCTCTCCTCCTCCACGCCCTCCAACACAGCGAAGGAATTTGTCGTTTCCACTCGCTGAGGCACCCTGAGGACCTTTCTCCTTTTCGCACCAACAGACACCACTTGCCGCTCCTCCTGGCCCTGCGTCTCATTACTTGGTACGGGACTGCAGAAATCGCCACACCCTCAGGCACTGAGTTCACCCAACAGAACTCAGCTTGCAGTTCAGAGATTCGCCCTCGAAACTCCTCCCGCATCTCCGAGATCCTTCGATGGAACTCGGCCTCCACCTCTGAGACCTTTGCAACGAAGGCCTCAAGAATAGGAGAACTAATACACCCACCTGAAACCGTAGGGAAAGCAGGGAAAGCCGCCATCCCTACGTAAACAAACCACAGCACCATTAACGGAGACTCGTCGCCACTATCTGAGACACGTCTGACCACTAGGAAGGTTGACCTGAGACTGGATTATGATAGCATTTTCTCTCTCTCTCTGCTGCCTGATATCTGCAGACAGTGCCATGTACTCCATCCCAAGGGAGGGGAAGTGGTAACGGGAGCCACCATGCTATACTACCGTTGGAGAAACCACATATCTCCCTCAGCAACTCGGGTGCAGAGTAGAGGAGCGAGGAAACCATCCATGTGCCTTGTTTGTTAGTTGTTATATTATATATTCCTGATAATATGGTGTTGGTTTAACGTATGTTTTATGTCATGTCTCCAAGGTAGGTATTCCTGCTAAGTGTGCTATTTTGTAAACATCGGGGGTGGGCTAATTTGGTTAAGATATTTCATAGGTTTCCTGAACCAGTTGTATTCTGTTTCGTACCCATAGCCATTTATTGCTTTAATGTATGTTGTGTCCTCAAGGATGTTCTCAATTTTGTGTTTAATGTTGTTTCCTCTTATAAATTGTGATGTTGAGAGGATCCAAGTTGGATATTATGTGCAGTTCTGTCGTTTTTGTATATGGATATTTCTCTTGGTGTGCAAACCTTAATGCTCTGTTTTGTATTCGTTGCAATGAATGCATTTGTTTATTTGAGAATGCATTAAGTGTGTAGGTTAGTATAGAAAGGACACATTCTTTAACTAAGTGTATTTTCATGTTGATGTTTAGCTTTTCAGAGCGTTTTATTACTTTGAGGGCAAGGGAAGCTTTTTTGGTGATGTTTAACGTTTCCTGTATCCACGTGGGCAGAGCTTGAATCCTAGTACGCTTGCTTCATTTGAGTAAGGAATTAAATTTCCTTCAATGTTAACCAGAGTTGTCTTTAATAAAGCTATGGGGAGTATAATGAATTTTGATGTGTTCATTTTTATTTTCCATTTGTTCTCAAAGTTATTTGTTTTTGTTTTTATTTCCTTCTCTATCTTCTTGCTTAGCATATTTCTTGATTTGCCAGCTTGTTATGATTTGTGTAATGTCATCTGCGTATTGTATATTTATCCCATCTGTAATAGGAAGGGGTGTGTCATATCTAATAGCACTTGTTCAGGGGATACTGTGAACTGTTCATTTAAGCTAGTTGTGATCTTGCTGAACATTTCCGTTTGTGTTTCACAACTTAAAGGCGCAGTCACAGCCTGCCCTCTAAAAACCTCTTTCTTCATTCAAAACTATGTGCACTTACCACACAAACATCTTTCACTAAAAATTCAAAATTATAAAATGGCAACTCCAAACCCAGCCTTGGAGTCCCCTTCTGGGGAGGGGATCAGAAATGTCCCCAGGTCGGGCTCCTTTTTGATGACATCCCAAAATGTCTTGAAACTTCCATGAAGTTTTTCTACATTAACTTCTGCAACATTTGCGATCTTGGATCTAATTTTCAATCTGTGGAACATCACCTATCCTCTACTAAACCATCTTCTTTTTCTCATTGAAACACTGCTGTCTGAGGCTACTGAGAGTAGCCACTTCTCTATTCCCTCCAACTTTCTCTATTTTCATTTTCGTTCCAAAGCTGGATGTTGCATCTATGTGCGCAACGATTTAACTTGCTCTCATGCCCACGCTCTCGAATCTTGTTAGTTTTCCACCATCTGGCTTCAACTCAATAGTTACTTTCTAAGCAAATTTATCTTTGCTGTTTATTTTTCCCCTAAATTTCTCTGACTATAGTAATTTTTTTACTATTTAACTTCCAAAGTGGAGCACATTTTGTCTCTCATCTCTTTCGTGGAGATCTCCATTCTTGGAGATTTCAGAGTTCACCACCAGCTCTAGCTTTCCTCTCCCTTCAGTGACCATCCTGGTGAACTACCCTTCAACTTTGCCATCTTCCATGACCTAGACCAACTGGTGTAATACCGTACTCGTATTCCTGACTGTCTTGGAAACACACTCAGCATTCTTGATATTTTCCTTACTTCTAATCCTTCTGCTTATGCTGTTACCCTATCATCTCCGTTGGGGTCCTCAGATCACAATCTCACTTCTGTATCTTATCCTACTTCTCCAATCCTCCTGAGAACTTCCCCTAAGCGGAGGTGCTCTGATGTTTTGCCTCTGCCAGATGGGGCGACCTGAGGAGGTATTATGCCGATTTTCCTTGGAATGATTACTGTTTCCGTGTCAGAGACCCATTTCTTTGTGCTGAACACATAAGAGGTGATAGTGTCTGGCATGGGAGGTGTACATTCCTCATTCTCTCTCTCTCAACCTAAACCTTCTAAACCTTTGTTTAACATAGCCTGTTCTCATGCTATACATGATAGAGAGGTTGCCCACAAAAGGTACTTGAGCCTTCCATCTTTATATTTCTGTCCTGAATCATGCCAAGTCTGTTCTTCAACTTTCCAAAAACTTATTCATCAATAGAAAATGTCAAAATCCATCAAACTCTAACCCGTCTCAAGACTTCTGGTATCTGGCGAAAACATCTCTAATAACTTTACTTCTTCATCTTTCCCTCCTTTATTTCATCCTGATGGCACCACTACCATGTCTTCTGTCTCTAAAGCTGAACTTTTCTCTCAAATCTTGCATGATTCTGGGCTTGTCCCTCCCGCTGACTATTTCATGTCTCCAATCAAATTTTTCGTAATGATGTTTTCCATGCCCTTTCTGGCCTAAACCTTCAGAAGGATTATGGACCTGATGGGGTCCCTCCTATTGTCAAAAACTGTGCTTCCGTGCTTGCACCTTGCCTGGCAAAACTTTCAACTTTGTCTATCGACTTTTCTTCTTGCAGGAAGTTTGCCTACATTCAGCCTGTCCATAAAAAGGGTGAGCGATTTAATCCCTTAAACTACCGTCCTATAGCTTTAATCTCTTGCTTGTCTAAAGTTTTTTAATCTATCCTGAATAGGAAGATTCTTAAACATCTGTCACTTTACAATCTTCTATCTGATCGCCAGTATGGCTTCTGTCAAGGTCGCTCTACTGGTGATCTTCTGGCTTTCCTTACTGAGTCTTGGTCATCCTCTTTTAGAGATTTCGGTGAAACTTTTGCTGTCGTGTTAGCCATATGAAAAGCTTTTGATAGTCTGGCTTTGATTTCCAAACTGCCCTCCTACAGTTTCTATCCTTTTCTCTGCAACTTTATCTCTAGTATCCTTTCCGACTGTCCTATTGCTGCTGTGATAGATGGCCACTGTTCTCCTAAATCTAGGACATCTAGGAAAGGTAGTTTCTTTTCCGACTGTCCTATTGCTGCTGTGATAGATGGCCACTGTTCTCCTAAATCTAGGACATCTAGGAAAGGTAGTTTCTTTTCCTCTTCCATTTCATGGGTGGAGTTTAGACAGGAGCCCATCTTGAATTTCGTTATCAGCATGTTGATGTGATCCATGTTGTTAATGCTGATGAAAATGTTGTCAATGTATCGTGTAGAGTTTTGGTCTGAGATCATGGTGTCTTGAGAATACACTTTCTTCAATGAAACCCATATAGAAATTAGAAAAGAGGACTCTGAAGGGTGATCCCATGGCCACGCCGTCTTGCTGTATGTACATCTTGCTGTCGGGTCCGTAGAAAGGGGCTTCTTTAGTGCAGGCTTGTAGAAGGTGGTGTAGTGAAGCTCTGGGATGTTGAGGGGTTCCTCTTGTGAGTGTTAATGTGCTGGCAGATGATGTCTATCAATTCATTGACGTCTAATGATGCCATGATGTTGGAGGGCGCTTAATTTTCAAGAGATTGAATAATTCTGTGGTACACTTCAGGCTGAAGGAGGCTCGTGTAAATGATGGAATGAGATCATTGAGACGCTTGGCTAATTTGTAGGTGACTGAGGGTGTCCGGCTGATGATAGGGGCATAGAAGGTTGCCAGCCTTGTGTGTCTTCACGTTCCCATAAGCATAGCCAAACTTATAGTCGCCTTCAATGAGGGGGAGCTTTGTCGTGCACTTGTTGTCAATCTGGCGAATGATGTGGTTCAACTTGGTCTTGATAATGTTTGTTGGGTTTCTTGTGATCTTGCTGAATTTTGAAGTGTCGAACAGGATGGTAGACATCTTACTAAGATAGGTTTCTTTGTCAAGTATGATGAAGATGGATGACTTATCGGCCCTGCGGAATACGATGCGCAACAGTCTGTAATTCTGGTGTAGGGAGGGAGTTGCGTTGGTGTCTTCTGGTGCCATTTGCTTTGCAGATGATTTCAGCTTGTAAGCTGGGGATGTTCTTAATTTGTTGTCGTTCTCAAGTTTCTGAATGTCTTCCAGCAGTATTTCCAATTCTATGTGCTTGCTGAGCACTTTGCCTTTAGTCATGTAGTGGCAGTTCAGGCCCATATTCAGGAATCCATGCTGCTTTTCTGTGAGGGTGATATATATATATATATATATATATATATATATATATATATATATATATATATATATATATATATATATATATATATATATATATATATTTTCTTATTTTTAGTGTGAAGCACTAGCTAGTAATGGAGTGGAGTAAGGAGTTCTTCTACAGTCCAGTCACATACTGGAATTCTACATCAGCCAACATAGTTGTTTCATTGTACATCTCCCTACTTGCATAGAGTTTTTTCCTTTTACTGATTTGATGTTCATGAATAAAAATATACGCGGCCGCAGCCAACTGCACATTTGCACTCATGGCTATGGTCAGGAAGAAACTGAATGACACTGTTGCACCACACAAGGATATGTAACAAGTGGGTACAATACCCTGTTGCACAGAAGTGTATCACAGGGTGATACACAATGATGAAAGGATACATGGAAATGCAACATGTATGGATGACCATTTGATTACTGGATGACTTGGAGTTTCCCGTGTAGTGAGTGGGTTGTGTTGTTTATGTACCTTTCGGCGTGCTGACTTCTTTCATCACTACTCATGAGTATGCTAGTGAGAAGAGAGGGAAAGAAGCCTACTTGTCATATTTAAGCCTATTCATTCATTGACAACAGGTATAAATTTAATATATATTACTCTTCATATTTTACAATACTGCACATGCTAATTTTGTCATGGAACTCTAAATATTAGAAAATGTCTAATATTCCTTATTATGTTCCTGAAATATTGTAGTGCAATGTCTTTCAAAAACTACTCTACATTTACATATACAATACTTACAAAGAATATATTAGGTATGGAAAAATCACAGTATATCACCATCTGTAGAGCCCCTGTACCTTATTGAGTCACAGGAAACAAAAGGATGTCTCTTAAATTTTCGAACCTCACTTGATACATTCTCTAATACACCACATTCTTTCCCAATGTCTTCTCCTTCAGGTGAGACATTTGCAACTAAAGATACTGTCTGGATGCGCTCTGCCTGTTCATCTTGATTCATCAACTTAAGTGATGCACATGGGGAGGATGAAGAAGACTGATGCTCACCAGTGGGTTCACCCACATCTGTATTGTCTACTGAGATAATACTTTCCAGAGAATGCTGTAATCGATACTGCCTTGAGGCATCATTGGTAAAGGGACCTTCATTAATGCCCACACTAGAAAGATTGACCATACTATTGGCCATAAGCCCTTTCTTTGATTCTACCAAAAAATCAAGGGAGTCACTTCTGGCAGGAGGTTCTGACGTTGATGGAGTGGAAACTATAGATGCAGATGCAGAGGCTGGAGTAAAAACTTCAAGGGAATGTGTTTTGGATGGCATTCTTTCGCTAGAAGAGGTTGTTGGTGGTGGCATGCTCCAGCCTCTAATGGGGCTTGTTGCCACCTCAACCTTCATAGTTTTTTTGGAGCTGACTGATAATGTAGAGGTTTTTTCACAAGTATTGCTAGATTTCTTCTCTGTGATCTCAGATGTTGATTCATTTCTTGCACGGCGCCTCTCAGCAGATTCTATGAGATCACATGCTTTACCCAAGATGATGATTCCATTCAAGACCCTGAAATGAATATCAATTGAATACAATATTTTGCTTAAATAAGTTTCTATTGAAAACAGTAACAATTATCAAAGTGAGTAAACACTAATCAGTTCAATAAAAGTGCAGGTCAGCCTTTGCAACTTTTTGAAAATTTGACTTGCTACTGGTGATAAAGTTGCAACCTGCCATTCAAAATAAGTACAGTAAGCCCCCGCACTTGGCGAATCTCAGCTTGGCAAAATTCACTTTTAGTGGTCGGGTGGCCATGGACCACCGAGTGCACGCTTGGGTATTTGAATTCAAACTTGGCGTCTCCTGGCAGCCGCACGGCAAACCACACGGCTCCCCAGTGACGTATTTCATTAGTATTTCACTATCACTCAGTGCCACAGAGTCGAGGTTATCCTCATGGCATGAGCGTATATGAATTCTAAGATATGATATCCATTATAGCAGGCAATAGAGGAGTGGAAACATATATTTAATATCGTGGTGAAAGACAACACGCAGGCTAAAAGAGTCACAAGAAGAAGAAGAAGCAGCTGAGTCGCCGTGAGTGTCCACTTCGTCTGTGGCCGATCTCATCTCTGCTTTATTTTTTGGTATTCCCTGTAAGATTTCACTTTATGCATTACAAAACAATCCTTTCTTGGGGGCAAGGTTTATAAAAAGCTAATAGAAAAATATATAATTTTTTTTCTAACCCATGTGGTATGTTGGGGATCAGCCCACAATGCATCCCCCCTATTTCCATTATTTCCTATGGGAAAATTACGTCCGCTCTAGAAACAGCTTTGACACCCCTATCCTGTTCGTTAGCGGAGTATTCCTGTATACATATATATATATATATATTTCCACCCTTGGCTATTACCCAATTGGGACGAAAAAGCGCGCTATAGCTATGGCAGCATAATAGCGAATTGATCTTGGCTGGAAGGCGGTTTTGGCTAATGGCGCTCAGATATCCCATGACGTCATGGCTGGGTGTGCGATAGCAGGCATCTGAGGTCGCGATAATGAAATTTTAGCAGCTTTTCATGGGTGCGTGAACAGCTTATATATATATATATACCCCTATATATATATATATATATATATATATATATATATATATATATATATATATATATATATATATATATATATATATATATATATATATATATATATATATATATATATATATATATATATATATATATATATATATATATATATATATATATATATATATATATATATATATATATATATATATATATATATATATATATATATATATATATATATATATATATATATATATATATATATATATATATATATATATATATATATATATATATATATATACAGGCAACCCCTGTTTAACGAAGGTTCACACAACGAAATTTCGCTACAACGAAGGTTTCGTTTTACTACCATCTGCTCGTTTAACGAACACCAAACTCGCTTTAACGAAGTTTTATCCAGGTAATTTTTTCCAAATTTGAAAGCCCCACCATATCATGCAAGCTGACAGGCTTTTGAATACACCAGGAGCTGCTGGTACTAAGGCCTGCCTCAGGAGAAATCCTGAGACACCTGTAGAATAAAGATCAAGATCAAGCCTCTCGTGGACAACACAGGCGCTGCCGATACAAAGGCCTGACTCAGAAGAAATTCTGTGTCACCTATAGCATCAAGATCAAGATCAAGATCACCACTCACTCCCCCCAGTCAAAACATAACAGCGTCACCAGCAGCTCATCTTCCCTAGTTCAACTTACCACCAAAACGCCCTGCAATGTGGCCTAACGTTCCTAAGAAGACCAGGAAGTGTCTTACTCTCGAAGTGAAGCTGGGTATTATTCACAGACAAGAGAGGCCAGAAAACTAATAACATTGCTTGCCACCATCTTGACTCCATCTACTGTCTACTATTTTCAAGTCAGCAGACTCTATTAAGAAGGCTGGTGAGACCTCATCTTCCTTGAAAGCTAAAAGAACCACCTGAACTCGTGACTCTACAATGGATAAAATGGAAAGCCTTGTGGAAATGTGGTACATAAGTTTTGTATGCAGTACCATGATGCGCACTTTGTTTACATTCCACAGGTTGCCGGTTAGTGTATTTCCGTTTCACTCTCCCTCCCTTCATAAAGTTAAGATCATCAACATTGTAAAGCTACGTACATACATACATTAGTGTACATTATAATGACTTAAATTACACTACCTAAATGTTTAACTTCATAATTTTTACTTTCATTAAATCTTTTACTGTACTATGATGCACTCTCGCTTTGCTTACTCTCAATGGAGGTTCAAATCAGGGGTTAAACTTATTATAATCGGTTCGCTTAAAGAAGTTTTGCTTAACGAAGTGTTTTTTTTTAGGAACGTAACCCCTTCGTTAAACGGGGTTGCCTGTATATATATATATATATATATATATATATATATATATATATATATATATATATATATATATATATATATATATATATATATATATATATATATATATATATATATATATATATATATACAATCGCGACTTCCACTATCGCGTTGTATTGCTATCACGCACCCATGAAAAGCTGCTAAAATTTCATTATCGCGATCTCAGATGTCTGTTATCGCGCCAGCCACGACGTCATGGGATATCTGAGCACTCATTGGCCAAAACCGCCTTCCCACCAAGATCAATTCGCTATCGCTTTTATAGCGCTATTTCGCCCCAATTAGGGCGATAGCCGATATATATATATATATATATATATATATATATATATATATATATATATATATATATATATATATATATATATATATATATATATATATATATATATATACAGGCAACCCCGCTTAACGAAGGGGTTACGTTCCTAAAAACACTTCGTTAAAAACTTCGTTAAGCAAACCGATTATAACAAGTTTAACCCCTGATTTGAACTTCCATTGAGAGTAAGCAAAGCGAGTGCATCATAGTACAGTAAAAGGTTTAATGAAAGTAAAATTATGAAGTTAAACATTTAGGTAGTTTAATTTAAGTCATTATAATGTACACTAATGTATGTATGTATGTAACTTTATAATGTTGATGATCTTAACTTTATGAAGGGAGGAAGAGTGAAACGGAAAGACACTAACCGGCAACCTGTGGAATGTAAACAAAGTGCGCATCATTGTACTGCATACAAAACTTATGTACCACATTTCCACAAGGCTTTCCATTTTATCCATTGTAGAGTCATGAGTTCAGGTGGTTCTTTAGCTTGCAAGGAAGATACGGTCTCACCAGCCTTCTTAATAGAGTCTGCTGACTTGAAAATAGAGACAGTATAATATGGAGTCAAGATGGTGGCCAGCACTGCTATAGTTTTCTGGCCTCTCGTGTCTGTGAATAATATCTAGCTTCATTTGGAGAGTAAGAGACTTCCTGGTCTTCTTACGAACACTAGGCCAATTGCAGGGCGTTTTGGTGGTAAGTTGAGCTAGGGAAGACAAGCTGCTGCTGAGGCTGTTATGTTTTGACTGGGGAGTGAGTGTTGCGGGTGTTGTCCACGAGAGGCTTGATCTTGATCTTCATCTTTATTCTATAGGTGTCCCAGGATTTTTCCTGAGGCAGGCCTTAGTACCAGCAGCTCCTGGTGTATTCAAAAGCCTGTCAGCTTATGTGATATGGTGGGGCTTTCAAATTTTGAAAAAAATTACCAGGATAAAACTTCGTTAAAGCGAGTTTGGTGTTCTTGAAACGAGCAGATGGTAGTAAAATGAAACCTTCGTTGTAGCGAAATTTCATTGTGTGAACCTTCGTTAAACGGGGATTGCCTGTGTGTATATATATATATATATATATATATATATATATATATATATATATATATATATATATAATATACACACATACTGGACCCTTGTTTATCCAGATTTTGCCTTATCCAAAGTGTCCAGATAATAATTTGATTCAAAACAAAGCAGGCTTGAAGTAAGGGGAGCCTTTGTGTCTTGTTTTATTGAGTCACTGTCTTTCTAATCATCCTGAAATGTGACAGCATGTGATTTATAGGTGGGAGGGGATAGGGGTAGCCAGAAAAACCTACACTCCAACAGCTGAAAGAACCTAACCTCATAACCAATTAAAAAGCTATAAGTAGGTAGAAAAAAAGAGAAGAAAAAAAAAAAAAAACTTACCTGAAGGAGAGAAGACACAGGAAGCCAACTCCCAAGACAAGATAAGAAGCAGGACTAGTAAGACGAATGGACTGACTCAGAATGCGGTACATGACAACTCCAAGTGGCAGGGGGATGAAGCCCATGCGTCTTGCCACCAGATCGCTGTGGTCCGAGTATGCCTATTGGAAATCAATGATTTAATAAAGATTAATTTTTTAAGACAACATTTATATGAACTGAAAGGGCAGACAAAAATGTTGCGTAAAATTAAAGACATATGATGTACTGTACTAAGATAATATAATTATTACTACTACCTGTACCCCAGAGGAATGTCACTTCTCTCAGGTGACAGCTGGCACCTCATCTCACCAAGTGTCTGTCTGTTGAGAAAACATCTGTGGTGACAGCTGGCATCTCACCTCACCCTGGCCAAGTGCCTCTGTCCCTTGAGATAACATCTAGAAGTTCCTTTCCCATTACTCTTCCACGTGAACATATGATTTCTAAAAGACAAACACTGATTCACTACTACAATGAGACAGCAGTTCAGGGTTAGACTTCAAAATGAGCACACTCTGTATTAACTACTTCATCAGTAAACAAAGAAACTATCAGATGTGGTTCCATCACCCTTAACACTGCAATAAACTCAACTTCTCACATGCACCACAATGGTACCATATATGCCAGAGTATAAGACAAATATTTTTGCCAATTTTTATGCTACTAAATCAAGGAGTCATCTTAAGTACTGAAACTAAAACACAACTCTTTGACCTAATGGTGAACATTAAGGGCCATGGTACCTTGGAATTCACACTGCAACCACACACACTTTTCTAACGGAGCTCGTATCTCAAAAAATACTTGTATCTCGAAACAATTTTTTCCACTGAAATGCATTGAAATGCCATTATTCTGTTCCAGCTTGCCCAAAAAGCACACCCCTGTTTTTTTTTTTTTCATGTTTTCAGGTAAGAAAAAGGTATTTATAAATAATAATAATTGCACAGAAACATAATAAAACATAACAAAAGTTATTATAAATATATAAACTACTCTTATAAAGTATATTTAAGCTTCTGGATGAGAGAAAACATGAATAAATCCTTTTCATATAATAATGAGAGTCATTTCAACCTGATGGGGAGTCATCCGAAACCAGTTTCAGATGACTGGGGAGTGCTGTCTAACTAGCTTTAACTGACTGGGCAGTGCTTTAAAACTAGTTTCAAGAGATTCCGGAAGGCAAATCTTGGGGGAGTATCCTGAAATGCCTACACCAGTCATCAAATGGTCAAAGAAGTTAGCCAAATGTATGGGATACAATGTTTTGAAACCTCTATATTAAATGAGTTCAAGTCATAGACAAATGGAAATACTGAAACAGGCAAGGAGTTTCAGAGTTTACCAGAGGAAGGGATGAATGATTGAGAATACTGGTTAACTCTCATGCAATAAAGTGACAGAATAGAGATACAGATATGAAAGTTCAGTTAGCAAGTTCAGAAGAGTAGCTGGCATGAAAATGGTAGTACAAGATAGCAAGAGTTGCAGCATTATGGCAGTGAGAAAGTTTGTTTTGGCAAGAGAAGAGATAGGAAGATTCCAATCTAGATTATAAGTAACAGACAGGCTGCAAGTTTAGTCAAGGAACCACTAAGGACAACCAGGACCACAAGGTACACCCTAAGGACTTGAAAGGATGCCACATCAGTTATTCCTTTGTTCACACTACCATCAGCAAGAGCATTGTCCATCAGCTGCCACTCATCCTTAGACTCCAGAGCTAGCTGAGAGGGGGCAGTGTCAGCTTGCCCATCCACTTATCTATTGTTATTGATCAGATTCTTAGACTGATTAGGCAGATAGCCTCATGGTAATTGACCAGAGGGGGATGAGATATAGACAGGAATTCACCTCTGCCTAGCCAACTTTAAGACATCCATCTTGTGAGTAGCTTTTTCTTTTTTCACTCAAAAAAAAAAAAAAAAAAAAAATAGTCACTTTTATTTTTGGCCTATTTCTTTTACTTTTAATTTTTTTTTTTTTCCTCTATTAAAGTATGTGACAAGAAATCAGTACAATATGATTACTGAACTTACTTAGAAAGGGATTACTTACATATTTCTGTTTGCACATGATGAGATCTGATGCAAGAAGAACTGTGTAGTCTTTGTATGCATCAGCTGGAATGTCATTGAACCTTGTAATAAATGCATGTTTAAGCCAGTCCACAAGGATTTCTGTTCCACAGACTAACAGACAGTCTGGCAGCAGGATCCATAATCTCTCTGAAAAAATTACATAACAATCACGGCTGTCATACTAAAGTACATTTTTTATATATATATATCCATGCAACAATAGATGTATTAAATATATACATTATTCAGATGTTATAATTAATATCTAATATCTAAGACTTCTGTTCTCAGCCTATGTCAAAAAAAGGTACCACAGTTAAAGAAGAAAGTACCATCATGCATTGAATTTGTAACATTACAGTGAGTGCATAATGCATGTGAAGTTAATGAGCACACATATTAAGTTAATAGTAATTTAAATGAAGTTATATTATAATAATAAACATACACAACATTATCCAAGAGATAAACTGAATGCACTTGTTTTTTGTTATGTTGCAAGTGGTTATTATGTGGTGTGTGTGGGTGTGTGTAAAATCTTTCCTCTAATTGTTTAATCTAATTTCAAAGCTTATTATAAGACCTAGCCATCTAAGTACTATTTATTGAAAATCATACTCACCCTCCTTCCAGGCATATTCTTTCATAGTTTGGATAACCACTACCAACAAGAGCACACAGTTGTGGAACCTCTCACGGACATCACTGCAGGAAATTTGCAGTAAGTTATTCCGGTCAAATTTTTTGAAAACTGCACCTTTCAGTTCCACAAACTGAAAAAAAAGTGACATATGATAATCTACAGCATAAGATAATATCATGGAAATATGTACCAGGTATGGAATACAACACTCCCTTGCTAATGTAAATATGTACCAGCTACAAAATACATTTCTAAGGTAACAAATACATCCTAGTACTAGGAATAGGCAGATTGTCTATTTTCTGAACCTCTTACTTCATTATATCATTTATCTATTTTTTCTTATATTTATTTTCTTTCACACTTCTTGCTTTCTGTTACCTACTAAGTCTTTTTCAATAGTTCACCCAAGTAGTTTTGTTTCCTCTTCCTCCATCAAAAGTTTATAATTCTAGATTCCTGAACTTATAAGTTGGACACTTACTTGTTTTGCAGGAATATTCTAGTGTCCTCTATTGCTATTATATCTTTTCAACACCAAATATTCATTCTGGATGATTCATAGTTATGATGACCTGCATTTTTCCATCTTCAATCTCAGTTTGTAAACTAAAAAGAGCTATTGTTACATGACCATCCATCACATGAAAACCAATTATACAAGATATGTAAATTATGGGCTTGATATTCTTTTTATACAATCATACAAGATTTAGTCCAAAGCAAGTAAAATTACAGTTTAAAATGTGAACCTTCTTGCAGCCTCCTGTGTGCAGTGATGTTTATGAGCATTTCATGACAATTGTGCACCACTCCTATGTTCCCTATCTACCATTCATTGACCTGCCAGTCCCCCTTTAAATTCAAGTGGGTATCTCATACTCCCGCTTATGTCCTTACAGCTAGCTAGTTATCATACCTACTTGTACTCTATTATCATCTTGTTTGCAAGCATATACACTTAACCCTTGCTATCGCGCCCAATTGGGGCCGAAATAGCCGCGCCATAGCCGAAAATGCAATAGCTGAATTGATCTTGGCGAGAAGGCGATTTTGGCCAATGAGCGCTCATATATCCCATGATGTCATGGCTGGGCGCACAATAGCAGGCATCTGAGGTCGCGATAATGAAATTTTAGCAACTTTTCATGGGTGTGTGATAGCAATAAAACGCGATAGCTGAAGTCGCGATAGCCGAGGGTTGACTGTAATACAGTACACAAACAGTGTACAGTGCTTTATGTGAATGATCAGTGCTAGGGTATCAGTGTTATTGTTAATGTTTTTCATTCAGTCTTAGGCATAGTGGTGTGTGTGACTGACCACATGTATGTGTAGACTGTGCCTTATTTTGCCTCTCTAGTGCTAACTATGCCTCCCAAGCAGCCAATGAGTTCTTGTGCGAGTCCTAACAATAAGGCCAAACAAGCTATAATAACAATAACATTTGGAAAGAAGACAGAAATTGTTAAGATGAAAATAGTAGTGAGTGAATTACTCTCCTTGATGCATCAATTATGCATTGATGAGTGTTATGCAAATTTTATGCTATGTGTTTTTCTCTTTCAGCTTATTTTATCAACAGTTTTGTAATAAGTATAGCTTTTTTAGTTTGAAAACTTACTTTAGACAATGGTCATGGAATCTAACCCATTTCTTCTCATTAGTTTTACATTTCATTATACATATAAGTATTCACTATAACAAACAATTTAAGTGGGAATTTAACTGGTCATATCATTGGGACCTTCATGTATTTCAGATTTTCTGTCTTCCTATTCTATTCCTAATTTTCACTGCATTTTGCCTTCATCACACTTCCATCTCTTTTAGTACACTTATAACTTTCATCTATCATTGATGTTTTTTTTTCAAATTACATTGTATGATTTCCACCAAACCAATTGTCCTTGGAGACCCTACAGCACAGTCCACTGATGGGAGCTCATAATGAAGGTTGAATGGCAAAGAATAGGATAACAGCCATCTGATGTGATAGGGAACCTTCCCCAACAATAGCATATGTATTAGCTTATTCATTGATTTGGCACCTTCCCCAACAACATTTTCACTGCTAATCATGTATGTATTTCCACATGTGGCATTCAGCATCCCATCAAAGACTATTGTCCACTGACCAGGCTTGAGACTGGTTCAAAATATTAGTCTGCTCATCAGTAAAAAAAAAAAAAAAAAATAATAATAATAATAATAAATAAATAAAAGTAAAATAAAAAATACAGTATTTGATGGCTCATAAGATGCATCCAGTTTTGACATTTCTGAATATGAAGTGAAGGATTTAACCTGACATTTGAACTCTTATATGCATTCATATTATTATTAGATCCAAGTATTTTGCATTTAAAAACTTCAATATTAGCTAGTACCCTATATACCAATCCTGATGTGAGATGCAAACATGTACTTGGTAAATAGCATCAGTAGTGACTGTGAAAGACTACATGGTTAATAATTGCCAATTTTTTTTCTTTTTTGATCATTATTTTTTTGCAAGGTAAAAATGTTAAAAGATAAGTGCAATTCTAATTATATGAAAGTGTGTCTTTACCTCAAGGAGTAACAGCATCACACTATAAAGAGCGCAGTGAAGTTTGTCCATGTCAAGATCAAGATCACCAATCACATGTTTTGTTTTGGTTCATGCAATGCATGGTGAATGGTCTCTTAGGTAAATTCTTCCTGACTAGTGTCATTCTATGTGAATTACCGGTAAGTATGACCTATTAAATATTGTTACCTTGGTGTAGTACAAATCAAAACTTTGTTGACATGTGTGAGGATGTCTGTGGTTTGATTTTAGAGGCTCTGTTGCCATTGACTTACCACTAACCACTGTCTCAATACTGAACCTTGGCCTCATAGGATGCAGGCTCATTTCTGAGACTTTTCTTGGAGAAAAGGTCCATTTTATGAGACATCAAATACAATAGTATGCTTAGCCATGATTTCTCATTATTTTTATACCATTTTATAAAAATCCCTAAATCCAGCCTGTAAAGTAAAAGAACATGTATAAGGTTTCACAAAATACTATGTAAACAGAAACTTCAGATTTCCACCCAATTTATAAATCATCCATGAACACGAACCCCGTGAGAATTCTACCCAAAATACCTATTGTAAGAAAACTCCACGAAGCCCAGCAGCTATAGGGAATGACAGTACTGTACAGCATTGGCAAATATAGTGGAGACTCAATACTCGAACGTCTAAATAGTCAAACTTTTCAATGCTCAAATGCAAAAGTTCAATTTAATACTCGAAAAAATACCTTATAGCCAAATATTCACACACGTGGTTGTAAACAAAGGCTCCCTGGCATCCCCGTTCCCCATCCACCAGTTGTGGCTTATGCTGCCGCAGTCATTAGAATGACTGATTGATTGATACATTTATTGTTGCATTAATAATGAAATACAACAAAGGAGGAGGATGGACCTTGTCACCCACCCCCTGGGCAATGACTTATGGTTAAACTATCAAAAAGATATAAATAGATAGTACAGGCAACCCCCGTTTAACGAAGTTCACACAACGAAATTTCGCTACGACAAAGGTTTCATTTTACTATCATCTGCTCATTTAACGAACACCAAACTCGCTTTAATGAAGTTTTATCCAGGTAATTTTTTCCAAGTTTGAAAGCCCCACCATATCACGCAAACCGACAAGCTTTTGAATACACCAGGAGCTGCAAATACTAAGGCCTGCCTCAGGAGAAATCCTGGGACACCTGTAGAATCAAGATTAAGATCAAGATCAAGCCTCGCCAACAACACACGCACCACTCACTCCTATAATAGTGTCACCAGTAGCTCGTCTTCACTCACTCAATTTACCACCAAAACGCCCTGCAATGTGGCCTAGAGTTCCCAAGAAGACCAGGAAGTCTCTTACTCTCGAAGTGAAGCTGGATATTATTCACAGATGTTATTACATTACTGGTAAATATGTAAATGTCTAGGCATGTCTGTTGTAACTCTGTAAGTCCCTTTCTGCTTCTAAAGTTCCTCCTCCTTGTGACTTTCAAGAGAGAGAGGTTTCAAGAAACCAATCCTGTAATATTTAAGGACCACTTCTGACTCTGTTCAGGGACCAACAACTTTAATAGGCTGTTTTTCTTCTTCTTTTCTTTTAAATCATAATTTTGTTTGACCATAGCCTCTACCTCTTTGACATAAAAAAAAACCCTCAAGAAGACTGAATATATTGTAAACCTATAAATCTTCCTGAATTGTAATATGATTGCAAACTGCAAAAAGAAGACTAGTAACAATCAAATTCATATGTTTACTCAAGATATTACCAGTCTACTCTACAAAAGTATCCCTCATCATCACTTACATTATTAGAGATGACAATGGTCAGAAGGCCTTTGTTGTCAGAGTTGATGGCCACATTAAGGGTGAGAGCCTGCAGCAACACAATGGTAGAATGTAGAGCCACATAGGCAATGGCGACAAGAAGGTGAAACAGTACCCCAAAATGTTCACGCTTCCTGCCACGAGGTTCTGTGGCTGTCCAAAACAGAGCATCCAAAGTGTCCTGACCAAATGCCGACATAAGCCTGAAACACCCCAAAGAGCATTGTTTATCTTGCATATTCAGTCATTACCATCATTATGCAAAAGAATTTAAACAGTCATCCACTCAGTTCTGTAAAAATACCTTTTCTTTCTTTCAAGACAGGAAAAGAAATCAATAGACGTGATTAATGGAAATTAGCTTTTCTGATCTTACCGATCTGCAATCTCCAGCATGTTGAAGAACAGGTAAAGCTTTATGGTTGATTGAGTCTTGATAATGTGATAGCAGACAGATGTGTCTATGTATCCCATCAGGTAACAACACACCAGCACCATTACACCCTTTAACAAGTCAACAATTTCTGCTGGTTTCAATATCCTCCTGTTTTTGCTGAAGTACAATCTGTTAAGAAAATTTATTTAAAACTGGAATACTGTCAAATTAACAGAATCTTTTCATAGGCTTTACCCTTAAAAAAAAAGATGATTATTGGTTTATACTTTGTGCTATCAATAAAAATAAATGCAATATAAAGTAAGTTAGAAATGAGAATAAATAAATAAATACATGGACTTATTTCACTGTACTGTACACATTAAGTTATGATGCCTTACTTTTTCTAAAAGCATCTCCTAAGGGGGCAGTGGTAGTAAAGAAGCTTCCATCTGCTCTACCAGGATATTTTCTTCTTGCTTGTTCAAGCAGTCTACATCTACCAACACCATCACCTAAATTTTTAACTTATTCTTCTATCTCCCAAGTGACCTTTCTCTCCTTTTAATACCATCAACTTGACTCACATACACTTTCTTAACCTTTCTCAACTTTTCCTTCATTAATTTCTGCAACATTTGTAGTCTTATAACTAAGCGCAGGTGTCTCAGGCAACTGACAGTAGCACCTTTTCTGTGTCCTCCTACTTTCTCTATCCTCATTTGCATTTCAAAGCTAGATGCTGCATCAATGTATGCAATAGCTTGACTTGCTCTTGTGCTCACACTATTGAATCCTCTGAGTATTTCACCATCTGGCTAAGACTTTAGAGTTACTCTCTAACAAAATTTATATGTGCTGTACTTCTCACATAACTCCTCTGACTTTAAGAAATTCTTTGACAATTTAACTTCCAACATATAGCACATTCTGTCAGCACAGTTATAAGAATTATATAATAAAAAAAAAAAAAAAAGATTCATAAGCATCAAAACATCTTTAATTCTTACCAAGATTTGCCTTGAAAATAATACTGAACAGTGAGCAAAAAAGATGGCACACCTATACCTCTTTACTTGATGGCAGCATCTGTATTAAAAAACAACAGTCCATCATTATCTCACCCAAACACCTTTCTGAAGGGACGAGTCAACAGAGACCAGATGGCCAAGGTGAATCTGACAGGCAGGAAAGTGAAGACAAAGAAGAAGGAGTCAGCACACTGGAAGAAGCCATAAGCAACAAACTTCTCAATCTGAAAGAGCAAAATGCAAAACAAATATCAGATTGTGTACATTATAGTAAGATTAGCAAAAGTTAAGTATGTAGTGTACATAATAATGAAACAATGAATACCAATCAAAATGTACTTGGGTCTTGCTCATTATTTTAGCCTGTTCAGCAACATGACAGAATCACATGTTTCTCTTGCATGTCTGGAAGGGTATTCAAGTTCCATTAACCCTTCAGTACCGACACGCATTTTTACCATGATTTTGGGATGTGATTGGACGATTATATTTACATAAGGAAGGGTCTATGGAGATCAGAAAACTAATGACCAGTCTTTACTCTTTCAATCCCCACATAAGTTTCTGAAGCTGTATAAAATTGCCAAATAATAAGCACAATGAATATGAAAACACAGCATGGTACCAAAGGAGTTAATATGATTTTCATGGTTTATTGCTGTGCCTTTAGATAAATTTCTCAGCATTTTTCTGGTGCTCCAAATCATGTTATGACAAGTATATACAGAAAAGTTTCAAAAGAGAACATGTTGCATATGTAATGACTTATTAAGTTTTATTAGTATAAAGCATTCTTTGTACTAGTATCGTTCATTCGAATCTGTAATGATAGCTGGAGAAAAGCCTGGCAGCAGACAAAGAGTTGCTGTCAGCCAGGCAACAGTACACCTGGCAACTTCTACACTGTCTCTTTATTTCCTTGCCTTCCTTTTGGCTTCCATCACAATAGAACATAACATTCTTATACAGAATACATGCGATAAAAATTTTTCCAACTCAAACTGAAATGCGTCTGCATAATATGAA
Source organism: Portunus trituberculatus (assembly GCF_017591435.1). Taxonomy (NCBI): domain Eukaryota; kingdom Metazoa; phylum Arthropoda; class Malacostraca; order Decapoda; family Portunidae; genus Portunus; species Portunus trituberculatus. Next base: position 21,026,794 of record NC_059297.1, read on the forward strand.
GAGACAATGGGTGTAAGTACAATTTTCTCTTCTTAACAACAAACTGTCTAGGAAAATGAAAGAAAATGAAAAGAATAATTTTTCTTTTTACCTTTCAATAAAAATCAAAGAAATAACAAAAAAATTTAACCAACATTGTACACTGAAAAGGAATACCTTTCCTCTGGTATGAAAGAAAACATGATGGAACCAGATTTTGTAAATTAGTTCTGCCATGAACATTCAAATATCTTGAGGAGCTAAGGCCAACTACCTTTTGAATTTTACAACAGTTTGGTTATCACAAGAAAAATCACAAAATCAATGACAAGGCAGAGAGAGAGAGAGAGAGAGAGAGAGAGAGAGAGAGAGAGAGAGAGAGAGAGAGAGAGAGAGAGAGAGAGAGAGAGAGAGAGAGAGAGAGAGAGAGAGAGATTGCAATCAAAATCCATCTGTTACTAACCTCTCTTGGAATTTTGAAGAACGTATAAACCTTCTCCCGTCGTGCTGTATATCTCTCCTCATCATTTTCAAGGAGGTATCCACGCCGCAGCTCTGACTTAAGATAGTCTCTGAAGGACAATGCTGAAAAAAAAGTTGTGAATGACTCATGTTGTAATCAAAGACCAAAGCTTTTTTTTTTTTTTTTTTTTTACATTACAAGGGCACTGGCCAAGGGCAAACACAGTGTTGGAAAAAAAGAAAAATCCCGCTGGTTGCCAGGCCCTGTTAAAAGAAAAGTAGAAAGAGAAAAAACAGAAAAATCTAAAAGGAGGGTCCAGTTAACGTAAGAGGTGTCTTGACACTCCTCTTTTGAAAGAGTTTAAGTCATAGGCAGGTGGAAATACAGACACAGGTAGAGAGTTCCAGAGTTTACCAGTGTAGGGAATGAAGGAGTGAAGATACTGGTTAACTCTTGCATTAGGAAGATGGACAGAATAGGGATGAGAAGAAGTAGAGAGTCTTGTGCAGCGAGGCCGCAGGAGGGGAAGGCATGCAGTTAGCAAGTTCAGAAGAGCAGACAGCATGAAAACAGCGGTAGAAGACAGATAAAGATGCAACATTGCGGCGGTGACTTAAAGAATCAAGACAGTCAGTTAGAGGAGAAGAGTTGATAAGACGAAAAGCTTTAGATTCCACCTTGTTTAGTAAAGCTGTGTGTGGATCCCCAGACATGAGAGCCATACTCCATACACGGGCGGATAAGGCCCTTGTACAGAGCAAGCAGCTGGGAGGAGAGAAAAATGGACGAAGACGCCATAGGACACCTAACTTCTTGGAAGCTGATTTAGCAAGAGTAGAGATGTGAAATTTCCAGTTTAGATTTTTAGTGAAGGATAGACCGAGTGTGTTTAATGTAGAGGAGAGGGAAGTTGAGTGTTATTGAAGAAGAGAGGATAGTTGTCTGGAAGGTTATGTCGAGTAGATAGTTGTAGAAATTGAGTTTTGAGGCATTGAACAAAACCAGGTTTTCTCTGCCCCAATCAGAAACAAGTGAAAGATCAGAAGTTAGGCGTCCTATAGCATCTCGCCTTGAGTCATTTAATTGTTGTTGGGTTGGGCGTCTGTTGAACGCTGTTGAATAATGCAGGGTGGTATCATCAGCATAGGAGTGGATAGGGCATTGAGTCAGATTTAGGAGATCATTGATGAATAATAGAAAGAGAGTGGGTGATAGGACAGAACCCTGTGGAACACCACTGTTGATAGTTTTAGGGAAGAACAGTGACCGTCTACTACAGCAGCAATAGAACGATCGGAAAGGAAACTGGAGATGAAGGTACAGAGAGAAGGATAGAATCCGTAGGAGGGTAGTTTAGAAATTAAAGATTTGTGCCAGACTCTATCGAAGGCTTTCGATATGTCAAGGCCGACAGCAAAGGTTTCACCGAAGTCCCTAAAGAGGATGACCAAGATTCAGTTAGGAAAGTAAGAAGATCACCAGTAGATCTGCCTTTACGGAAACCATACTGGCAATCAGAGAGAAGGTTGTGAGCTGATAGATGCCTCATTATCTTCCTATTAAGGATAGACTCAAAGGCTTTAGAAAGGCAGGAAATCAAAGCTATAGGGCGGTAGTTAGAAGGATTGGAGTGGTCACCTTTTTTAGGGACAGGTTGAATGTGAGCAAACTTCCAGCAAGAAGGATAAATAGAAGTAGAGAGACACAGATGAAAGAGTTTGACCAGGCAGTGAGCGAGTTCGGAAGCACAGTTTTGAGAACAACAGGAGGGACTCCATCCGGACCGTAAGCCTTCCGAGAATCAAGGCCAGAGAGGGCCAGGAAAACGTCTTTATAAAGAATTTTAATTTTAGGGATGAAGTAGTCAGAGGGTGGAGGAGTAGGAGGAATATGCCCAGAATCATCCAAAGTTGAGTTGGTAGCAAAGGTTTGAGCGAAGAGTTCAGCTTTAGAAAAAGAAGAGACAGCTGTAGAGCCATCTGGATGAAGTAAAGGAGGGAAAGACGAAGAAGTAAAGTTGTTAGAGATATTATTGGCTAGATGCCAGAAATCTCGAGAGGAGTTAGAATTGGAAAGACTTTGACATTTTCTATTGATGAAAGAGTTTTTAGTAAGTTGGAGAATAGATTTGGCATGATTACGGGCAGAAATATATAGGGCATGAGTTTCAGCAGTTGGATGGCTACGGAACCGTTTGTGAGCCGCCTCTCTATCATTGACAGCACGAGAACAAGCAGAGTTAAACCAAGGCTTTTTAGCTTTAGGGTTAGAGAAAGTATGAGGAATGTATAGCTCCATGCCAGAGATAATCACCTCTGTTATGCGCTCGGCACAAAGAGAAGGATCTCTGACATGAAAACAATAATCATCCCAAGGAAATCAGAATAGTACTGCCTTAGTTCCTCCCACTTAGCAGAGTTAAAATGCCAGAAGCACCTCCGCTTAGGCGGGTCCTGAGGCTGCACTGGAGTGATAGAACTGGTAACGGAAATTAGATTGTGGTCGGAGGAGCCCAACGGAGAGGAAAGTTTAACAGAGTAAGCAGAAGGGTTGGAGGTTAGGAAAAGATCAAGAATGTTGGGCGTGTCTCCAAGGCGGTCAGGAATACGGGTAGGGAACTTCACTAGCTGCTCTAGGTCATGAAGGATAGCAAAGTTGAAGGTTTGTTCACCAGGTTGGTCAGTGAAAGAAGATGAAAGCCAAAGCTGGTGGTGAACATTGAAATCCCCTAAAATGGAGATCTCAGCAAAAGGAAAGTGAGATAAGATGTGCTCCACCTTGGAAGTCAAATAGTCAAAGAATTTTACATAGTCAGAGGAGTTAGGTGAGAGGTATACAGCACAGATGAATTTAGTTAGAGAGTGACATTGAAGTCTTAGCCAGATGGTAGAAAATTCTGAAGATTCAAGATTGTGGGCACGGGAGCAAGTGTCATATTCTATTTGTTTTACATATAAATAAGGGAAGCTGCAAAAGGCCACTGGGCCTAGACATGGCAGTCTCTGTATGAATACTTCCATCTATCATCCCTGTCCATATCTTTATCTGATCATATTTTAAAATTCCTTATTGATTTAGCACTAACAACTTGATTACCGAGTCCACTCCCTCCATCAACCACTTTATTCAGTGAATAAGCTTGTTCCTCAAAAAACACATAAATCTTTAAAGATTGTTGTCAGCATTATTAACAATTTCTGGTGGGTATATAGGGGATCAAAATGAACTCAATCTGATAAGAAAGGTAAGAAAAACTATGTTGAGATTGGTGCAAGAATAAAGGAATAACAACAATTCAATGCAATAATCAAACAAAATAGAGAGAAGTAGAAAACCACACATCTACTGTAGACATAACGATTGCAAATATAAAGTAGTATAGAAGCTGGTCTTGGTTGTGGAGGCAACCTTTGTATGCCCCAAGTTTGCTGGAAGAAAGGGGATGGAAGCAAAATTAAATATGATTTATACACAGAATTAGATCTTGTACCCTATACATACCATACTTATATGCTTAGGTAGCATTCTTATTCAGAGGGAGAAAACTAGAATTATCACCATCCCACTTTAAGGTTGGAATGTTAAAATCTGCCATCAAAATTATATCCTGTTACAGAAACTGAGGACACCATTAATAAGATCATTATCAATAACTGTCATATTAGGAGGAGGTTGGTATACCATCATAATAGAAATATTTAACTCCAATTAACTACCAATTACATTAGGACAAAAGTACTTATAAGCTGTGCATTTCAAAGAATTTGAAACATAAAGACATACACAACATTTACTAATACTACTCTTAATATCACATCTGAACAATTGGTACCCCTTAACAGATATATATGAGTCAGGTACATCATTATGTAACCAAGCTTCACATATACCAATAATATCAAACACTTTATCTGAAATAAGGTCGTTAACAAAACTAAGCTTGCCATGCAAGTAATTTGCATTGACATGATCTATTCTCAAATTGGTAGATATCTTATAAGACAATACATTTAGAAGTTTGGGGCCCAAGAGGCCAGGTCATGAGACTTGCCTTGACCTGCGACAAACAAGGTGTCTCTCTGGTTATAAGTAAGGCCCCTGTGGATAAAAATCCTACTACAGTCAGGAATGTCTTTCAATGACTTAGCTTTGGTGAGAAGATCCCTCCAATTATTGTCATTCTCCACTTAGACCCTGAAAATATGTTTTTCTTGGTTAACACATCTCATATCCACAAAAGGCAGTTCAAAACCAAGCAATCTGGCAGAGATCTTCTTGCACTCAGAGGTGGCCTCCTGCACAGTGGTAGCTGAGTGTTTGCACTTCTCTCTTATTCAGCTCAAATACTTCCTTCCTGACCAACTCTTAGGTGACATTAGAAGAAATATAGGCAAGACCAGACATTTGCTGGACAAAAGGGACACTGCTAATTACCGTCAACTACTGTCACTACCCCTGAACTTGCATAAAATTTCCATAGCTTGGTGGTCAGGCTGCAACACATCATGAGGATATGTTGTTTATGTATCAACTGTACAATCAAATTGATAACTGTGCAAAAATATCAGTTCACAGTCACACACTTTCTTTAACATATTCCATGATTTGTTGGCACCAGTATACTCAAGCAGTTGCTGCAACGAATTTGGATAGTCAAATTTATTCTCTTGAGGTTTACCACAACAGCTTGAGCACAAATAATCAATGTCTGTCACTCCCAAGACATGTAATTCCTCTTCAGTCAGCTTTGCACAATCTCGGTGGAACCATGTCATGCAGCCTGAACATAAAATTGTGTCTGCTGCACAACTTTGTTGACAGAATCCACAGAGATATTCAATTTTCTTAGCTTTCTTACAAGGCACAGTCTTGACTCCTGTCTGTCTGGCTCGAGTCGACTTCCTAGTAAGTAGCCATTGTAGCTGAGGTGAAATGGTGGACAAAAGTAAACTCCTGTCACTGGTAGGTCAGTTGTCATGGGAATGGTTTCAATGTGTGTGTGAAAGCAAAACAAATTGCGGAGGATCTTGGGAGTGGGAAAGAGTCTCTCTCTCTCTCCATAGTTGACGGTAATTAGCACAGGCGGACAAAAGAACCAATAATTGCAGCAAGATTCTGCACTGTCATAAACAGCTGCTTTGTCTAAAGCAACACCATCCTGACCACCACCACCACTACTCAACAATTTGTACAGACATACCTCAATCCACCTCCAACACCTTCACTAAGTATAGCAGTAATAGAAGCCTGAGAAATACCCATACGCTCGAGATTGGGGTGAAACCACTGAAGGCAGACATAGCAACCAGCAGACTTATCACCAATCTGAAGGCAACAGACGCCGTAAGAACTAACGTCACCTTCGCCAGTGTCAACAACAGCTGGCCCAGAGCGGGCAACGCGGGAATTAACACCTCCACGATCTCTGCCTCTACCACTTCTTTTACTCCTGCCAGAAGGCATGGCTCAGTAGGAACTCAGGTGGCAACACAGGTGTAAGGAAGCCAAGGGAAGACGTCCTGGGTCAGCTTTAACAGCGACGAGGGAGGGTGGCAAACATCTCCTACTGATTCCCCACACACGTAATGACATCAGAATGGCTGTTTATTATATTAGTATACTAAATGCTTAGTTGAATTTACCCAGCCTAAGCTAGGCTGGCAACAATCAACAAAGGTACAAGTGCTTGCTGAGGACGCCGCCAGGTTGCCTCATGAACAATTAACAGGAAACCACTCATTTTGCGATCTGGTGTAAACTCTACTATTAGTTACCTTTCAGCGAGGTTAGCTCAGCCTCTACGAGAGGAGGATGAGCTGTTATATCAACCTTGTCACCCATTGCACTATTGTCCACTTTAAGCAGTGAGAGTTCCGCTCCCTATTGCCACCATTCTGTCGACCATCTTGATCTTGATCTTGATGCTACAGGTGGCTTTTACCAAAACAGTGGCTCTTGATCTTGATCTTGACGCTAGAGGCGACTGATCAGAATCATTCCAGAGCCAGCGGCATTTCGGATCTGTAGTTCCTGTAGAGGACAAACAAAAAGACAGGCAGAAAACAGCAGTAACCTAATTATTCCTACCACACTTAATCCACTTATCTCTATCTCATTCTTTCATTTTTTAACATCCTATTCAATTCCTACTCTGCCTCATGTCACGACCCATTCACGCTCATTTTGATTTCTTTTAGCTAGTCTCATCTTCCATACAACTTATAATCCACTCTGTCTGTCATTATCTCACAAACCCCTCTTCCATTTGCTTTCACTCCTGTCTGTAATTTTTAAACACCTCTTTTACTTTTCTCATTGTTCCCACTTTCATTCCACAGATAAACATCGACATTTTTACATCATCCATTCTTTCAAGTCTAATATTGTCCACCTAAGTGTCGGGTTTGTAATTCTTTCCATAAACGTGTTCCATTCTATATCACCTCTCAAAACTTCCACTACTGTGTACCTTGATGTATTCATTGCCATCCTATTTACTCTATTTTGCCCTACATCTAACTTATCAATTTTACTTCTATTCCTCGCAATCACATCCATACCATACATTATACTCGACAGCCACACTTTTCCGCACTTTTCTGTACGCCATATTTACAACTAGCTCTCGATCACCCCTGCAGCGTTTCCCGATCAACTTACTCACTGGTTCACTATGATCATCTTTACATTGATTGTCTTTTCACGTCTATTCGGACTCATCCACGTTCTTAAGTACTTGTATATTCTTATAATCTACATGTTTCAGTTCATCCTCTCCAATTCTCTTTACTACATTATTTTAATTCTATGACCTATCAACATACAACTGTAATGCGGCGGGGATTTTATAAGAAAAGAAAAGAAATATTTATGAAAGATTTCTAAATTTATTTTGACAAAAATGGTAGCGGTAGCTGTCTTAAAAGACACTGGTTATAAATTTTGAAAGATTGACACTGAACAAATCTACATACTTTATCGTAAATTGATGGAATAATAACAAGTGAAATTTCTCCCCACAATGAAGTTCGTTCATTTACAGTCCAGTTCACCGGAGAGAGGATACACACTTATCGCAAAATACAATGCACAAAAGGAAATTACATAATATTATTCATTACACAGTCTTGTAATTTAGTTGGGGCGATACTTGCGACTTCATAACTCACAAAAAAAAAAAAAATAACACTTCGTAATCCACAAAAAAATAACACTTACTCGTCTTTGAGGCCGCGATGTATTATTAACGGAGAAAATGTACCAAATGGTGCCACTTCCTCAAGCAAAAACACTTAACATTGTCTTTGGGGCCTCGTTACACCGTTTAAGGGGGGAAAGGACGTACCATGGTGGGTGACACTTTACCCAACACCGCCGCCAACTAATAATTTAACTTTTCTCTATTTCCATAAAAGAATGTCCTATCAAAATACCTACACACACTACACTGGGAGAGAGAGGGTAGTCGTCTGGACAAGTCGGTAGTGTATAAGTGATTAAATGATGTAAGTATAAATACTATTTCATACAAAAGTTACGTTAAATTTTACGGCAGCGAAGAGCCACCTGTTCAGAAGGACAAGTTGGCAGTGTGGGAAAGCAACACATCTATCACTCTCACGATTTCAAAATTATTAGCAGTCGTCACAATAGGACTGGTGTGGAGTAATTACAGAAAATTTGATTGAGATTACATTACTGAAAGACACTTTTCTGAACAGCTCAGTTGTCCCTCTACTTACTGGAGTGAAAAATTCGCTAAAATTTCTGATTACATAGCGAGTAGATTTAATGTTTTTAATGCATGATTAGCTAATATCTCTTTCTCTCGGACACGTCTCAAGCTTGTCCATACGCCTGTATGTCTGAATGTATGGTATCCACGTGTGTCGTTACATGTGTAATTATGACTTGATAACTAAAAACTTAATATTATTATCCCCGGCACTACATAACATACAGCAAACTTTGAAGCTCATCAACTATTCACAGTCATTACCTTACTTTTCTCACTGCTAAACCTAACTCCAAAGTCTCTTCTGTACTCATCAACATAAAAAAACACACATAATTTATACCTTATCATTCTCCACGCTTACTCTTGCATTCATTCTTCTCAGTCTGGTTGCTTACTGCTCTATACAAGCTGGTTAATAATCATAATACATCATTGCCTAACTCCTCTCTCACTCTTCATCCAGTCTATTTCTAACATTTCCTAGTGTGTATTTAGTTCTTGTGTCAACATGCATGCTATTCACTATATGTTATGTTGACTATCTTTGCACTCATTTCTACCTAACCTTTATTTGTTCATTCTATCATAATATACTTTAATTTCATCCAGAAAACCTAAGAACAATTACCTTCATCTCTCTTTTTTCCTCTTAATTATTTCATCCATCACAAACATTTTATCATCTTTTCTTGTTCATACAGAATTAATTTTATTTCTCACCTAGCTCCAATTCTCAATCCATTTACTAAATTTCGCATTCAACACTGCACTGAACATTTTACCTACTGTGTTCACTAATGTAATCAGCATATGTAGTTCAGATCATTCTTATTCTTGTATCCTCCCTTATACAACTGCAGTCACCCTACATTCATTTCACATTCCTGCCGCTCTCTCCTCTTCTCCCACCTGCGTGGTTAGATACATTAGTCATTCTGTCAATCACAACTTCCCTTCCATCTTTCTACATGTCATAGGCTATTTCATCTGGTCCTGCTACCTTCCCATTTTCCTGCCTTTTCACACATTTTACCAACTCCTCCATGTTGATTCTGCATTCTTTCTCCCGGGTGTTACACAACCTTCTCTCATACCTAACCTACGTATACTACCCACTTCTTCCTAGAACTGTGTGATTGCCTCCTGATTCCTTCCTTCCTTGTTAACTTCACCATTTCCCCCTAAAGATTTAATTACATTCCTTTCATATACTCCATTTTGGCTTTCAAGCCACTCCGGCTTCTAGTTTCTCTGGCCTTCTGGTCCTTGATCACTTGGGCCTCCCACCCTACTAGTAGTCATTTCGGTCTCCCACCCATGGTCATTCCGGGCTCCTTGTTTACTTATGGAATAATGAAAACACTGTTTAAACAATATCGGTGGAAAGTAACGTTATTCTTTGCTGTAACAGTGTTTATTTTTAGCTGTTGCCAAACGCGTTAACCCTCTCACGCACCACTAAGTTTAATATATATATTTTTTTTTCAATACTAATACTGTTGGCAAATACTGATACTTTTTTTTTTTTTTTTTTTTAACTAACAACGTATTCTGGGTAGTGACAAAGTTACCGATTCATTACTTTATAAAACTTATGGTCCTCTTTTACTCACCATCCATTGACAGCTAAACAGTTCAACAAAACACTAATGAAATGTTTAAAACACAGGTAAAACAATCAAACTAAAGAAGTAAAGTGATTAAGAGGTGAGGAGCTATATCATTAAACAAAACGCTAAAAGATATTTAAACACAGATAAAACAGTCAAACAAAAAGCTAAGTAAACATCAAACTGAAAAAAAAAAAAAGTGGTCGGTCCACTCAGTCTGGAGCAAGCTTTCAGTAATTGGTCAGTTGTAATCTTATGTTGCCCATACTTATTCCATAAATCGAAGGTGCGACCTTGCATAGAACGATATATTCGTCACTAATAGTGACAGGTTCCCGTCCTTTTCTTTATGTAAGAGGAGAAAGCTGGCCAGGGGCAAGAAAAAATAAAACAAGAAAGGCCCACTTAGTTGCCAGTTCCCTTGCAGGTCCGAAAGAGTTAATTAGACAAAAGAAAGGGATAAATGCCTAGAAACCTCCCTATCAAATGAAGTCGTCATAGAAAGTTGGATATACAGAAGCAGACACGGAGTTCCAGAGTTTACTAGAGAAAGGTATAAACAGGGGCGGATCTGGGATTCTAGGCGATCCGGGGCTTTTGCCCCGAGGGTGCAGACGCTGAATTTATTTATTTATTTATTTATTTTTATTTTTTTTTTTTTGCTGCCACGCACACCGAAACTACAGTTTTTTTTTTTTTTTTTGCTTCAAATTACCACCAATTCAAAGCGGATAAAAGACACGGAGAGCAGTAGTAGTAACAGCGTCTAGAGGGAAACACTCCTTCGGGACAGGCAGGCAGGGTTGCCAATTTTGGAACGAACGTTCCACATTTGGTATGTTTGAACTCAAAAGTAAGTTTGGTACGACTTTAAGTAAATTTGGTACGAAATTGTATGTCCGTAAGTTTTTCGAGTCTCATGTTTGAAGTTTTCTTCCTAATCGACTGGCGGTTTCCATTCGAATGAAAACGTCTCGTACAATGTCACGTAACTAACAGGTAGCATATTCGTCAGAATACCACGTAGGTTGCTTTCCCGCGCATGTTGCTTCTTTCGGGTAAACTCCAGTACTGCACATTACATTCAGACTAGGCTACTCTTTTCCTCAGATCCCAGATAAGATCCGGGGGTCTTAGGAAAACATTCGGGGCTCGTGCCCAAGTAGCCCCCACCTAGATCCGCCTATGGGTATGAATGATTGAGAGTACTATAAGTACTATACTATAGGTACAGTACTTGACCAGCCGCGCCTGGATATGTAGGTACGTTCTTAGCTTCTTTGTACAGCAAGGGTATAAGTACATAGAGAGGAATAGCATAATGAATTTGTGATTTAATGTCGCTTTTCACTCCAGAATGGCTTCTTTTCATACTGCTTTCGGCTATCTTGTGTTTCGAGACCAAAGCAACCGTACAGCTATAATTGTTGTAAATGCTCATTGTGTGTGTGTTTCTTTTTTCCTTATACTGGTCTAATGTTATTTCCTTACTTCTGTATATGAATGGAACTGTGAGCATGCATTTTCCACATTTCTATTTACTTTGACAATATAAACAAAATAAAATAAAACATCCACGAACCTATACGTATACACTCGCGCGCAGCCAGGTTGGGGCGGGGGTGGACAGTGGGCTGGAGTGACTGGGTGGAACGCAGGTTAAGCCCATGCAAGGCCGGAAGGGCAAGGGACCGGAGTAACTTGTTTCCCTTGCGATTGGTGGCGAGCTGTTGAGAGCGAAGCGAGCCATATTCAGGTAAGGCAGTGGTTCCTAACCTATGGTATGCGTACCACTAGGCGAAGGCCTTCCAGGTGACTAACTGTCTGCAGTCTCTTTCTCACCGCCGAAATGTTGCATCCCTTTCTATATTTTATCGCTATTTTCATAGTAACTGTTCTACTGATCTTGCTAACTGCATGCCTCCCCTCCTCCTGCGGCCACGCTGCACAAGGGTTTCTTCTTCCTTTCATCCCTATTCTGTCCAACTCTCTAATGCAGGGGTTCTCAACCTTTTATCCGTTAAGAACCCTTTGGGTTATAAGACCATCTACTGGAACCCCCAGTTATTTGACATCGAACAGAATTAAAATTTAGTGACTGACACTAACTCAAAGGTATTCTGCAAAGAATGTATCATTAAATCAGCCATCTAAGTACCCCTGGAAATCTCCTTGTGAACCCCTGGGGGTTCGCGAACCCCAGATTGAGAACCCCTGCTCTAATGCAAGAGTTAACCAGTACGCTCAATCATTCATCCCTTTCACTGGTAAACACTGGAACTCCCTCCCTGCATCTGTATTTCCAAATTCCTACAACTTGTCTTCTTTTAAGAGGGAGGTATCGAGGCATTTGCTCCCCTAATTCTGGCTGACGGTTTTGGCACTTTTTGTACTCTTTGGAGAGCCAGCGCTCAAGTGGGCTTTTTTCTAACTTTCTTTTTTTTGCCCTTGGCTGGCCCTCTTCCCTACGTAAAAAAAAAAAAAAAAAAAGTGGTATATGAGAGTGCTTTCGGGATCATATGCAATTTTTAGTTTAGTTAAATCAATTCATTTCTAAAAAATATGAATTATCATTGGTTTACTCAAGATAATCTGGCATTGATCAGCTGGTGGAGAAGAAACAGATACATTCCTCGCATTAAAATTAATTGTGTTCATTGTTGTTAGTTCATTTGTGTGCTTTAATTTCCAGAAGAAATTGATATTAAAGGGAGGCAGTGGCGTAGTAGATAAGGTGGTGAGCGTGGGATCGGGCAGATGTCCACTCGTAGGTTTAAATCCCACCACTTACAGCCTTAAACACTTTGCCATTTGCCGAGTGTTTTAAAGTTACCTACATATCACCATGATACCCAGGTTCTAGGTGGTTACACCCAAGATGAGCTTGGGTGGTGACATATGGGTACCACTATAAATAAAATTGCCTGCGCCACTAATGGACGGAAGCAGAACAGCGCTTCCTACACACTCTTCAAGTGAGCCTACAGGCGCTATAGGCCTCAACATAAAAAGAAAATAAAGATTGCTGGATTGAAACTTTCTAGAACCAGGCATCTGGCCAAAAACATCTCAAATAACTTTAATTCTTCATCTTTCCCTCCTTTATTTCAGCCTGATGGCACCACTGCCATCTCATCTGTCTCTAAAGCTGAACTCTTCTCTCAAACCTTTGCTAACAACTCCACCTTAGATGATTCTGGGTTTTTCCCTCGCTCGCCTGCTCCCTCTGACTGTTACATGCCTTCAGTTAAGATTCTTCATACTATTCTCATCTATCCACGTATATGGCACAACTTCACGAATTCTTCTATCCACCGACACATATTCAATCGCTGATTCATGTTCCCTTGCAGTCACTGGTCCTTCTGCCAAGGAAATATTCAGATTTTCCCACTCCATTTGATCAAGAAACTCCTCAAGCATTTTACAAATCTTGTTCATCCGTTCTCCCAGTATTCTTACATGTGCATTCATGCCACCAATCACAAGCAACCTCTACTCCCCATGCTCTTTCACAGCTTTCATAAGTAAGTGCTGTTCTCCCTATTAGCTATTTCACCCATGACAGTCATATATATTAACACTAGTACTAGAGCAGCCAGATCAGGGCTGTTACATGCCTTCAGTTAAGATTCTTCATACTATTCTCATCTATGACACATATTCAATCGCTGATTCATGTACCCTTGCAGTCACTGGTCCTTCTGCCAAGGAAATATTCAGATTTTCCACTTCATTTGATCAAGAAAGTTCAGATGATATCGTCCGAAATAGATTTAGCAACACTCAGCGAATTCTACTAATAATCTTGTGTTGGCGGTGGTTCTGATTAATTTTTCTTCTGACTTTGCTTCTGTACTAGTCCATGATCGCTCTTTCCCTCTCCTTCTCCCTATCTCCTTTCCTCCCTCTCTCATCTCTCCTCTCCCACTCCCAGGTCCCTTCTCTCTCCTCCACGCCCCCTTCCCCTCTCCCTCTTCCACGCCCCCTCCACCCCTCCATGGCCCCTTCTCTGCCCAGTATAGAAATGCCCCTCAAACCCTTTTCAATTCCTGTTTTGGTGTTTCGAACAGTCAAGACTTTATTGTCCAATCATCATGTAGTTCCGTTAAAAATCTCTTCTCCCCATCCACATTGAAGACGTCCAGTGCCAATGTTACGTTGGTATCTTTGTTGGTATCTTTTCACTGTGCGGGAGTCAAGTCAAGTCTCAGTGATTGAGTCTCAACAAGCTTCAATCTTACCGGGTATTAGGGTCTTCAGACTCAGATGCGTTTGTTTGCCTTTTTTCTCTGAGATAAAATATCTTTAAACGATACACATGCATACAAATAAGAAAATAGAATAAAAGAAATAAATAGATAAAATAATAGATAAAATAAAAATAAAATAACCAGAAAATAAGTCTTGTGTTGCTCGAGTAGTTTCGGGTTCGTGTAGTCGTATAGTATCCGCCATCAACAACAACAACTTAACAACAAAAATAAAAGAATAAATAAGATAGTAATAAAGAAAAGATATACCACTGTACCTTTACCTGTGAAAATGAGGAAAAGACCCCTTCTTTCCTTCCCATAAAAAAAGAAACACTTGCCATATGTACTAACCCATAGGATCTAAATATCTAAAGCATCTCTATGCCTCTTTCATTTTTGCAAGTGGGAACTTACTTCTCACTTATACCGAAGATTCAAGATATATGTTGATACGGAATTAGGAGATAATGTCATGCATTAATTTCTCTAATGTAAAGAGTTCTTAGAATAGCAAATAAGCATGAGGGAGTAAATCGCAATCAGCAGATTCTTAAGTTAAAAGCAGAATCAGACAAGATAGAAATTGAGAAAAGGGAAGTGAATCTTGTATATGGGAATGTATTATCTAATCTTGTAATGACTGTATACTTTATAGTACAATGTAGACGGGAAAATAAAAGCAACTAGTTGAACTGAATAAAAAAATATATATTTACCCAAACAAATATGAATAAGGTTTTCTAGCTCTGCGGAACATCTCGAATTTCGCCACACACTCGAGTGTTATTACAGCCATACTACATACATGTCCCACAATTTATCTACGTTCATGGTAAGGTCACTGACCTTGAGTTTCGTGTTTGAATCTGGCGCAGTTGTGATGAAAAGCTCTACCCTCGAAGAATCCTTAAATATTTTGACTTCTTATTTCGACTGGTTCCGATAGCTATATTGAAAGTTATTTGGGTTATCAAAAATGTTTTCATGATTATAGTGACAATTCAACAAGAATTTTGCATAGTTAATGGGAGAAATAATCATTAATAATTGTTTAATCATGTCTGAGGTCTCTGACAACGGTTTCATGAGAAATCAGAGCTTCAAAATACGAACCAAGATGCACCAATACGACAATAAATACAACATAAAGAGTGTTATTCGCCTCACAATCTGTTGAGAAAAAAGACTTGTATAATATTGTGGGAGATAGATAAATGATCTATCTGTTTGGATTTTTTTTTTTTCGGAATGACTGTGTGTGTAATTCATATTCACCTCGGTCGCCTGCTGGTCACCCAGCCAGTCTTTCCCATTACGGAGCGAGCTCAGAGCTCAAAGTGTGTGTGTGTGTGTGTGTGTGTGTGTGTGTGTGTGTGTGCACGCGCACGTGCTTAACAATTGCTTCTAACCATATAACTTTGGGATAGTCAAGCAAACAACCATCCCGACTTACACCGACCCTTCCTTCACCTTATTCTAACGTCCTGAACTCAGTCGAACCATTTCTAAAGTCTGCAGTAGCGCTACCTCTGATTCTTGTTAATTCTTCCTTTCATTAATAATGCAGTATTTTTGTTTTTATATTATCACTAAAATCACGAAAATACTCCTAAAAATTCCCGACAACTTTCTCAGAGACACCTTAATGCAGTTCTTGCCGCAGTTCTTATGTTTCTAGGGTAGGTGGTTGTCCCCTGTTTTCGGAGGCTTAGACGATCGTATTATTTGAGTGACTCCTTTTGCAGATGATCATGTCTCTCCTTCCTCCCCCTCCCCCTACTGGTTCCTCTTAAAAGAAGACAAGTTGTAGGAATTCGGAAATACAGATGCAGGGAGGGAGTTCCAGAGTTTACCAGTGAAAGGGATGAATGATTGAGAGTACTGGTTAACTCTTGCATTAGGAAGTTGGACAGAATAGGGATGAGAGGAAGAAGAAAGCCTTGTGCAGCGAGGCCGCAGGAGAAGGGGAGGCATGCAGTTAGCAAGATCAGTAGAACAGTTACCATGAAAATAGCGATAAAATATAGAAAGGGATGCAACATTTCGGCGGTGAGAAAGAGACTGAAGACAGTTAGTCAGAGGAGGGAGTTGATGAGACGAAGAGCTTTCGATTCCACCCTATCAAGCAAAGCTGTGTGACTGGAACCCCCCCAAACATGCGAAGAGTACTCCATACAGGGACGGATAAGGCCCTTATACAGAGTAAGCAGTTGGAGGGGCGAGAAAAACTGTCGGAGACGCCTCAGAACACCTAACTTCATAGAAGCTGTTTTAGCAAGAGATGAGATGTGAAGTTTCCAGTTAAGATTATGAGCAAAGGACAGACCGAGGATATTCATTGTGGAAGAGGGAGACAGTTGAGTGTCATTGAAGAAGAGGGGATAGTTGTCTGGAAGGTTGTGTCGAGTTGATAGATGGAGGAATTGAGTTTTTGAGGCATTGAAAACTACTAGATTTTCTCTGCCCCAATCGGAAATCTTAGAAAGATCGGAAGTCAGGCGTTCCGTGGCGTCCCCGCGTGATCTGTTGACTTCCTGAAGGGTTGGACGTCTCTGAAAGAACGTGGAAAGATGTAGGGTGGTATCATCAGCGTAGGAGTGGATAGGGCAAGAAGTTTGGTTAAGAAGGTCATTAATGAATAATAGAAAGAGAGTGGGTGACAGGACAGAACCCTGAGGAACACCACTATTAATAGGTTTAGGAGAAGAACAGTAGCCGTCTATCACGGCTACAATAGAGCGGTCGGAAAGGAAACTTGAGATATAGTTGCAGAGAGAAGGATAGAAGCCTTAGGAGGGCAGTTTTGAAATCAAAGATATGACCTTGGAAAGATCGTTTAAGATACGTGACAAGCTATTCCTCAGTTCTCTTATCCTTACTGCTAAATTTATTGCATAAAAACTGTCTCACATGCATCCCAAATACTGCTACTGAATATCCATTTGATGTAAAAAGAATATATTACATCATGAGATTTGCTCCGAAGTCATTTGTATGGAGTGTGTGTTCAAAGTTTCAGTTTATTTACAACTTATAGGGTTGCGGACACCAAGCTGTAGATGATGATGCCATGACATGATGACTGCATGACTAACACTGCCAAACTTACATATGCTCTTAGATTTATGTCTATAATAGTTTTGACGGTGCTACAAAATACATTATCTTTTTAATTTCATCTTTTTATGCAGGCACAGGGAATGAAGAGATGTTTCTTGAAAGCAGGGCCGTGTGTTTAGGGCAAGTCTAAAATATTGTTATATTACTTGTTTTATTCCATTAACATAATTATCAATTACTTGATAAAACTAAGTCGCATCTTATTTACTTAAATTCTAGGAATAATTATTTGTCTTTCACGAAAAGCGAATATGAAATGGGTTACTATGCCTTGTTTGGTGTATTAGGACCAACGAAAAAAATATTGTTTCAGTGTTGTTACTCATTTCTTTAAACCTCCTTCTTTTGAGATCGTCATAGTTAGAAGGAAATAAAGAAGCAGACACGGAGTTCCAGAGTTTACTGGAGAAAGGGATGAATGATTGAGATTCCAATAGACTTTTGTAGAGTTATAGAAACTAATGATGATGCGTTAAGTACCAGATATAACAACATCATACGAAATTCAAAGCAATTCGAATGAAAAGAAGTAGAAAAAAAAAGTTAAAACCAGCGTCTAATATTTGTTGTCCATCATGTAAGTGCAACCAATGCACCATATGAAGCCACACTGATAGTCTGACTGGAAATGGGTTATTTGTGCTTATGAATACGATAAACAGTGTATATGAAATAATACGTAGATTCTGCTGTTTTATCTTGCATACATGACTTTTTTTTTAGCAAATATTTAACATATCTTCCATTACACAATCTATGGTAAGTTGAAGGAACAGGTGAGCAACCAGGATCCACAGTGCTGCCATGAGCGAATGGTACATATTGAATGTCGAGGTTCAGCCTGTACCCCTTTGATTGTTCAAAGAAGGCCTGTCGTTTGCCGGCCTTCTGAGCAACAATCAAAACAGCACGGACGTTCATTTTTCTGTTTGTCTTCCATTGCTGCTCTTCGTGCAGGGACGCAGGGTCAGATAGCCTTGTCGTTATGGAGTACATTCTTGTGTATTTGTTGATCCAAGCCTGCAAAACACATGGTTGTTGAATGTACACAAAATAAACAACTGAAGTATGAATAACATTAGACAGCACTGCAGGCAGTGCCAACAATGACATTAATAAATACTTTGTGAAAACCGAACACTCATCGCACGCTCTTGTCCTGTCCCCATTCGTTTCCTCCCCTTTTCTCTCCTCTCTTCCTTTCTTGTCCTCTTTTTTTATCTATTTTATTTACTTATTTTCTAATGACAGTTTGATAGAGAATATACGGTACAGAAAAGTAAATAATGTTAAGCTTCATATCTCGTTCTGAATAATGAGATATCATTTTAGAAGATATATGATTGTATAATAGGTACTTAAATAAAAAAAAAAAAAAATAGAACGATAATCTTCCGAATTAAATATTCAGGTAAGCCTTGCAACATAACTTATATTACCTTCCCACACGAAAGAATGGAATAAATCTACCAGTCATAACTTTTCGTGTTCTGCTGAGACAGATGAACGAATTGATGTGAATCATAAAATATGACGCCCATGGCGACAATAATCCAAGTCAAAGAATTAGCCATTTACGAAATCAGTAATGAATGATAATGTTCCTGCATATTTTCAGGAGAGCAAAACTGTACTGATCCTTTTAGGAATTGAGATCCTGACAATTCAGCACTGATCACATTAGATAATCTTGCAGTTAACGAATTACTGAGGTGCTAAAATGAAGCTGACAGAAACGTTAGCACATGTAGTGAGGCACACACGAATATGAACACTGAAAGTTCTGCCGGCGTTACCAGCGAGGACCAATCTAAACTATAACATCTTTGAAAACACCGGGATCAAGTTGCACACTCCGAGATGCGAGCGTATGTGGAGAGGGAAGGAGAGGCGAGGGGCCACAACCTCTCCCGAAGACCTACGCACACATTCCTAAGTGACATCCAACAACTGACTGGCTGGAGTGGGATGCCAGCGGTCGCTAGCTGTGTTGCATCTGCCACCTTTCCACCTACCCACCCACTCCAAGGTTCTACTGGTGACGAGGTTTTCATCTACACTTCCAGCTTTCCATGGTGAGTGTGAGGTTTTAAGCAGACACCTTCAAGCAGTGTGGTTCATCTGACAAGTGGTAAAGGTAATTTCTACCCTATCACTGCCTTACTGCCCTTACGTTGGGGTGCACGCTGTGCCCACACGGGAACACCATACTGTTACACCATACCACGTTATACCTGGCTACACACCACTACACACCCACACCAAAAGAAAGTAGTGAGTAATATAACAACAAACAGCGCTACACAAACCCCACTATGTCATCCCGACGTTACACTGCACTAGGCCAGATTTTTGCATCGCCCGCCCTCAAACCAATAGGACTGAGCTCCAGCACTACGTACATTATCACACTCCATACATCACACACCTACATCACACACACACACACACACACACACACACACACACACACCACAGTTTTATCTCAGATAAGTTAACAAGCCAATTGCATTTAATTTACAAGCATGTTGTGCTCTCTGTTCAGCATCTACCATCAGTCCTCCTTAGCACCATCATGCTATTCTACCATTGCGGTTCAAACGTTCACTATTTTCTTTAATAAGAATAATAAAAACGATCCATCCTGCGACTCTCCGAAACACACATATAACGGCCACGCTATCAATAATCACACAACTAGACCAAGACGTAATATATTCTCTTTACCACTCATCTAGTGTATCCGCAAAACCTGGAACTTACTACGGTACGTATAATATAACGGAGGAATGAAATGCAGATATGCAAATCAGACCTTTACCTCCCCCACTCCCTTCCACCCTCCCCCCCTTCTCTCTCTCTCTCTCTCTCTCTCTCTCTCTCTCTCTCTCTCTCTCTCTCTCTACTTCTTGTTTCAACGTACACATCCACTCACACAGACTTGCATGATGAAAGCCATTACATGCACCACCAGACTGCCCCAGTACCACCGAGTCACCCTAGAGAGATGTGGCTGCACAACGTCTGAAGGTGAGTAGGCATCCGCTGCTTAGGGCCTGAGATCTTTGGAGGCAGGCGGCGGCATGGCGCACTTCCTCCTTGCTCGTGGTGCGCTTCACTCCAACCATCAGACGCCTCCTCGCTCTTCCACCTTGAAGGGAATGAAACAAGAGTGATGTAACTGCAGCGAGGGTGGTATGATGAACATCTGTGTTAGAGGTGATGTGTGAGGCGGGCAGACGCACCCGACATGCTCGCGCGTCCCACAATTAGCACGGCTATGATTTACCTGAGTGAATCCTTCCTTGATACTATAATTACGCAGCCTGTTATTATGCACGTTTACCCCCGCCCCTGGCCACCTGTACCCTGAAAACCAACTCTGACGTAGGTGAGAGGCGAGTTCTTTCTCCACCACATAACCAAGAGGCTTGAGAAGAAGGAAAACTATTCGGAAGTGCAAGTTGCGAACGGGCGACCTCTACCGGCAGGCTGGCGAGGATAGAAACAAAAGGCGAGCGAGCGGCCGGGCGGTCAGTGAAAAGAGAGATGCTAATGAGTGGAGGCCCCGGGCACACAAGCAACACATGCACCGCCCTCAACACCTCCACTAACCACCAACCCAGCCCTCACTGCCCGGCTCCACGCCACCACCCCGACCGCAGGGCAGCGACCAGGAGGCGACGGTGAGGTGGTGAGACTGTGGTTCAAGCAGCAGTGAAAATATCAGTGGTATCAACACCAGCAACAGCAGCATTAGCAGTAGATGTAGAAACAGCAGCAGTGAAAATATCAAAGGTATCAACACCAGCAACAGCAGCATTAGTAGATGTAGAAACAGCAGCAGCAACAATAACAATAATGGTAGTAGTATCAGCAGTAGTAGCAGCAACAGTAGTAGTAGTAGTAGTAGTAGTAGTAGTAGTAGTAGTAGTAGTAGTAGTAGTAGTAGTAGTAGTAGTAGTAGTAGTAGTAGTAGTAGCAGCAGCAGCAGAAGCAACAACAACAACAACAGGAGGAGGAGGAGGAGGAGGAGGAGGAGGAGGAGGAGGAGGAGGAGGAGGAGGAGGAGGAGGAGGAGAACGAGGAAGAGGGAAGAAGGACAATGAGGAGGGTGAGGAGGAGGAAAAAAAACCCCAGCAAGAAAGGTTATATAGTAGCAGCAACAGCAGCATTAGTAGTAGTAGTAGTAGTAGTAGTAGTAGTAGTAGTAGTAATAGCAGCAACAGCTGCAGGAATAAAAGCAGCGATGGTAAGAGCACAACAACATACAGAAGGGGTAGTGGCAATATTGTTGGTGATGTCATCATCGTTATTGTTATGTAAGAGTATGTATCTGATTATCATTATCATTGTTGTTATTTTTTTGTGATGATGTCGCCGTTGTTATTGTTTCTACTGGTGCTTTTTTTTCAGAATGTTCATGGAGGAGCGTGTTGTAAGTCCCTCCCATGCACAAGCCACTGAGTCCATAGTTGATTCCTGATCAGGCAACCACCTTGTATTTGCGCCGCTCTCTGACTCGCGGTGTATGAGCGTATAGTCCTGGTCAGAAGTCGAGCATCTTTAAAGTCTCTGATCTCATAGGACCTTACAAAGAGACTGTCAGGGTATCAAAGGACTTGATATTGAGGAGAACGCAGGACACAGGATACTTGACTTCCACCACGACTATACTTATT
Source organism: Portunus trituberculatus (assembly GCF_017591435.1). Classification (NCBI taxonomy): domain Eukaryota; kingdom Metazoa; phylum Arthropoda; class Malacostraca; order Decapoda; family Portunidae; genus Portunus; species Portunus trituberculatus. The sequence goes on from NC_059297.1 coordinate 21,048,642, forward strand.
ATGAATGTGTCCTTGATAAGGAATACTTTCCCGTTGATATAAAGGACTACATTGCTAAATCCTTCTCAGTCTTATCTCTTACGTCTAATAGGCTATAATACTGTGTAAATTACTTGGAAATTTTTAGCGAGTTTTCATAGTTATAAGGTCTAACAAGAATTAAATGTTATGAAATGGAAAATCACCCATGAGAGAATGATTAATCAATTACCTCTGACCTCTTTGAAAATACTTTTAATGAGAGAGCATGGCGTTTTAGAATGTAGAACGTAGCCTCTCAGGTCATCTTTCCAATTGGGAGTACTCAGGAGTAAATTTTGTCAGAGGAATTTGGAGGCTAAAATGAAATTAGTCAATTTCTTCTACGATACTTTTTGTTTTCTATATTCAGTAAAAGTGTGCAGTTGCATATCTTTCACTAAAGGATATATTCAAAATATGTAGCAAAAATTGGGACAGAGAGAGAGAGAGAGAGAGAGAGAGAGAGAGAGAGAGAGAGAGAGAGAGAGAGAGAGAGAGAGAGAGGAGGGAAGGTAGGCGGGGAGGTA
>NC_059297.1:21054189-21059189 GCF_017591435.1 Portunus trituberculatus
AGCTCAGCGCTTCGCAACCCGCCCTGTGCCGCCACCTCCTTTCTCTATCATTTGACGATGGGAGAGAAAACTGAAACCTAAATTGTCACCTACTAAAGAGAGAGAGAGAGAGAGAGAGAGAGAGAGAGAGAGAGAGAGAGAGAGAGAGAGAGAGAGAGAGAGAGAGAGAGAGAGATTATAGGTCAGTGAATGGACATAATGTGTGGGAAGGAAGAATTATAGAAGGAAATGTAGGATACAACAAGGAAGGGAGGTGCTGTTGCGGATATAGAGTACAAGAGAGGAGATTAACATAGACGCTTGGGTGAATGAGTGAGTTAAGACTGTGCAACATAGTAATGGAATAAAAAGGAAAGAAAGGAGAGCAATTGCATAAGAATAAGAGAGAGGATGGATAAAAATAGCGTGACGTAACACACACACACACACACACACACACACACACACACACACACACACACACACACACACACACACACGATTCGGTACGTCGGGAAAAGTTACTTGACAAGCAGGAAATGGTGAAAAGATTGATCTGCTCCGGAGTCTAACATTGCCGTGGAAGATAGTTATGGTTCCTGCCTCGCCTTCCACAACCACTGCCACCAATACCCCCGCCACCATCAATGTCCATGCATACAGGTTTCTTTGTGTCTGTGAGTGTGTGTGTGTGTGTGTGTGTGTGTGTGTGTGTGTGTGTGTGTGTGTGTGTGTGTGTGTTAGGGGACGGAGGTGGCAACACCAGGTAAAGTGCACAGGTGGGAGGGAACTTTAATTGTAACACATGAATTAGCAGTCAGACTGTATATAATTGCATTTCAGTGACCATTTTCAGCTTTCAAACGTGCAGCGGGGCACTTGACTCTTTTTTCTTTTTAGCATCTCTTGTTTTTATAACTGGCTATTTATTCGTCCTCCCTGTTATGTAATAGTATTTCCCATAGAGCGCCTCAGTGATCCACAGGCTGTTGGTGGCTTGGACAGTGTGACATGGTGACTGTGTGATGAAGTGTCAGGATAAAAGGCGGGGAGGACACAGGCTTTCATGAGAAGGGATCATACTGATAAAATATTGCCGACTTACCTAATGTGGCATTAGTTAATTATGAGGAATATTTACACACACACACACACACACACACACACATTTTTTTTCACTTGAAAATACATGTTTTCTTATAATAGTATATGTGAACAACAGTGTGTGTGTGTGTGTGTGTGTGTGTGTGTGTGTGTGTGTGTGTGTGTGTGTGTGTGTGTGTGTGTCTGGTCTGTGTGTCGCGCGTTGATAACAGAGAGAGAGAGAGAGAGAGAGAGAGAGAGAGAGAGAGAGCTGCAGACTATGTAAGTGTATAATGAAACAAAGCAAATGAAACCACAGAGATAAAATTATACGGAAGGAGGAAGAAAAGATTGGTAATAGTTACTACAGCATGAACACCCTGATGCGTGAGTCAATTAAGGTGAGTGGGAAAGAAGTCAGCGGCAGTATTGGTGAGTTTTCAGGATTTCCTTACCCCTTAGGTTACCTGTGGCCACTGTAAGAATTGATTAATGCTATTCACCTGAGTAAACGAGGCCCAGCTGTGCTCCGACATGCGATATTTTTCTTCTCTTTCTTTAGTGGCCAAGTGCGGGAAGGGGCGTTCCGCTTCTTGTTTACGTTCCCTCGGGCAGCTCCATGGTGCGCCCCCACGTTGATCAGCGATCCCTCCTGCAAGGAAAACTTTAGGTTATTATGGAATCTCCTCCCTATGCTCCAGTTATCTACCTAACAGTGCTTGTATTCATTTACACCAAGCACGAAGACATCACTAAGTGTGGCGTATGAGTGGCAAGTGACAGCATGACCATCATCAAATTGAGGTCTGTCTCCCGATTGGCTACAGACTTACGTGACGTCATAAGAGGCGGAGCCACTAATTGGTGTTTTGCTTACCCTTTCAGAACCACATGGAATTTGAGTGTTAAACACGCACGACACCTGCGACAGTGTGGGTGGCAGGCCTTTTTTTTCCAAAACCAGCCTGCCTTGGGCTAAGAAGGAGACCAGACCACCAAGCAGCGCGGTCAGAGCTGGTGGTGGTGAGGATGATAGTGGAGAAGCCCCGCCCACGGGCGGAGCCTCGACAGTAATTGATCAATGAGCGACTGTGGCACCTTGATTGACAGGTGGGAGGAGCCTTCGCTATGTAATCAATGAACTTTTTAAAAATACGTTTCTTCGGAGATGATGTTAGTGACGATGCAAGAGCCACGAGGGTTGAGAGCGACGTCGATGCCTACGACACTGCACTGCTTCCACTGAGCGGCAGCCAAACCCCACTGTCCACGGCCGCAGTCCGCTTGCCCTCACGCCAACTCACTGCTCACCACAGTAAGTGCTTCCCACAGGTCAGGAATCATGGTTTGACCAGATCCGTCATACATCTTTTTGACTTCGTTACCTGTCCTCTTCGCTTTGTGTCTTGCTATCTTCATTGAACACACACACACACACACACACACACACACACACACACACACACACACACACACACACACACACACACACACACACACACACACACACACACGCGCGGCTAGGCAAATGGGCAAACCTCTTAATGTGTAGGCCCTGTTCACCTAGCAGTAAATAGGTACGGGATGTAACTCGAGGGGTTGTGGCCTCGCTTTCCCGGTGTGTGGAGTGTGTTGTGGTCTCAGTCCTACTCGAAGATCGGTCTATGAGCTCTGAGCTCGCTCCGTAATGGGGAAGACTGGCTGGGTGACCAGTAGGCGACCGAGGTGAATTACACACACACACGCGCGCGCGCCCGATAATGTCCTTCCAACCAATACGGTAACAATCTTCATCAATCTTTGTTACTAACACAATGTTCATTTGCAGAACACAAGTATACCGCTTCCAAGGCATCGACATTATAGAACGCTTTTTTTCTCTTGTAAAGGTCAGTTCTTTTTAGGAAATAGCAAAAGGAAGGAGGTAATCATATTAAGGCCAAACCGGACTAACACATGATACAACATCTTATTCTACATAAGCACATTACTATGCACCGTGGATCTATTGACCTCTTTTCATTCATCGTGCTCTCTTGTAACTGAACTCCGTTGAAGATAAAAGAGCATTATATTCTCGATACAACAAAAATTATCAGTAACAATGGGAAGAAAGGTATAATAGTTATGGCAACCTTACTTGTTCGAAGTCTGTGGCCGGGCAAAGTGGCAACCGATATGTTTACACTGCAGGCAGCAGCGGCCATAACGTGGTAATAACCAGAACTAATGCTCCGCCATGACACGGCCGCCACTTCACCCAATTATGCTGTTTGACGTTGGTGGCTTTCTTGTCATCACCGACTTCACTAGGCAGGACTGCGATGAGTCACCACACGTGAACTTCAGCCAACATAAATAATCATAACACGGGAATCACTGCGGTGGTGTCTTCGCGGATGAGATCAGTCACAGAAGTGTCACGACGCAATAGATCTCACACCAAACAAAAAACCCAGAAGTCATTAACACCAATACACCTTTGTCCAGCGAGTCTCTGGTTGTTGGAGGTACTCGGACTGCTTCTCGTTACAAATCAACACATATCCAGCACATCACATGAGCTCCAACCCGACACGTGTTAATGCGAATTATAGCACGTGTAAATCCCATGCACTGCACCATTAAATATCAACACCTGTAAATCTTCCTAAGTATATATACAAGTATACGATCAAAATATGGCACAGTCAAGTTCTAATCCATATAATTATTCCCTTCGCATATAAATTCTGGTCCCCTGAGATGCCGGCACGTGTACATCTCCTCAGATATGAACTTCTCCACATTGGTATTTTCGCAAGTTTAAACCGAAGAACGTGCAAATCATTTCAGGTGCTAATCATTCCAGCTTTGTGTGCCTCTAGATGTTCAGACACACACACACACACACACACACACACACACACACACACACACACACACACACACACACACACACAAAACACACACACATACACACACAAACACACACACACACACACACACACACACACACACACACACACACACACACACACACGTAAGTTCTGAAACAGTTCTGTACGCGAGAGAGGAATCTGTTTGAGGGCAGATAGGTCGCCGCCTGCAATGCTGCTCCTCTATCATTGTTTCTGACGAGGAAATGGGTCAATTATGGCATGCATTATCGTGGGAGGCACGCAACTTCTCCCCCGCGCGCCGCCCTCCACACACATGCCATCACCAACTCAGACTTATCTTATTCAACTCCTATAGATCTGTCTCTCTCTCTCTCTCTCTCTCTCTCTCTCTCTCCCCGCTGCTACAAATGTTTCTGGTCTCATATTTTTGCAACATCCATCGATTTCTGGTAATTAATAACAAAGAGAGAGAGAGAGAGAGAGAGAGAGAGAGAGAGAGAGAGAGAGAGAGAGAGAGAGAAATCATAAAACACAAACCAGTCAGTCAGGAGGCTGATGAACAAACTGACAAAATACAAGAATAAAAGTGAGACGAAAAAAAAACAACAACTCAACAAACCAAAGATATAGAGGAAGGAAAGAAGATGAAAAAAAAAAAAGAACTTTAATGAAAGAATATAAACACACCCAAGTTAGCGATGCTCCAGACAGCTGCCCACCGTTAAGGAAGTGGTGTGCCGGGCGGCTTCAAGCGACACCCAGTTATCCGGTCGAGTGATATAATAGCCTGTGATTAGCCATCGTCAGTGGGGTGCCATTGAGAGAGAGAGAGAGAGAGAGAGAGAGAGAGAGAGAGAGAGAGAGAGAGAGTTAATCCCTTGTTAAGTTGGAGCATTCAGCGAACAGAATAAGGAAAGAAAGAAGCAAGGGAAGGAAGAAAAACTTGGCCATTATGTATCCATTTAGCTTATCTTAAGATTCAAATGGAGCTGGACTGTATGAGAAAAGAGAAAAGGTGATGTGCCGCAGGACTTTTATCCTTCTTTGTTTTCTCAC
>NC_059297.1:21061689-21069189 GCF_017591435.1 Portunus trituberculatus
ACATTCTTAGATTATAGTTAAAAACATAAGCTTTTCACCTGTGTGAACTTTGTGTGGGTGGAGGAGCAGCGTCTGACTGAGAGACAGTGAGAATGCGTGGTGACTCATGACCGACCGTGTGACAGGATGCCAGAGTTCAGCCTATACGCGTTTCATACACGTCCAATTTAGAGGTTGTGGCTTATTACCACAGAAAACAGTATTCTATGACATACGGTAATCACCACGGAAACATAATACGCCGTATTATATTAATTTGGTATCATCAATATCTTATATCGAATATATCACTAAGTAGTAAATTCCTTTTAGGTATCGGAAGTATCGGCATAAAACAAGCCGATACCGATACCGATACCCCAAAATCGCCGATTCCGATACCGATACCGATGCATCGGTACATCTCTAGCTAATACCTGACACTTCTTCTGCTGATGACTCTACACACGCACCTAATAGACATATTCTCACTCTCGTTCCAGCTGACACATTTACCTGCTGACACTCAACCCAACTGATATTCCGTCCCGCTGACACTTATTAATGGTTATTTTAATGCTTGGCCAGGCGCACCAACAGCTGACGCTTCCCTGAGAGACCCGCCAGCCGCCCAACACACATTGATTTGCAGCTCATGACTAATATTCTTCACGTCCTGTGGTCCTATTTCTCGTCATGTTCTTTCTTTAGGTTCTATACTCTCTCTCAAGTCATCTAATTTCCGTATTCCACAAGTAATCTCCTAAACCGTCACGTTCTCTTCTAAACCGTCACATCATTTCCATTTTCTTTTCTATACCCTAACGCTTAATTTTGCGTTTTTCTTCATCGTTCGTCTCAAAATGATTCAGGCGTAGTGCATTTTTTTCTGTATCTATTTTTATTTCGTATACGATTGTTCCTTTCCTATTTTTTTTCACTTTCCATCCAAGTTTCGAAGTAAGTGTGCGTGTGAATTGTCTGATAATATACTCTTATAACAGTGATAAATCTTAGCAGCGGCTTTATTGACATTCGTGACACACACAATAAAGAATTTTACATGTCCTATGGCCAAGGGATCATCGAAGCAACCTCATGAGACTCTTTAGGCGCCACGATGTCTTTCCACACTGGCATAAGAAGCTCGTGAGGTACGTAGTGAAGTCCTTGACCAGCATCACCAGCGCACACTATCATCATAAATCTTTAACAGCTAATGTACGCTTGTGCAAGGAACGCTGCTGTACGCAGTGCCTAAATGCATGTAGATACGTGCAAGCTTTACAAGGAGGATTATTCACCTGAATGGAATAGTTATGAATATATGCATATGGTGGACATCACATATGCAGTACATGACGAAGTCGGTGTGCAAATTTTTTCCTCTCGGGACGAGGTGGATAAGTTATTTCGTTCCAGCTCCAGCAAACGCTCCGGGTCCAGCTGGCGCTTAAGGAAAAGTCTGGTGCCTCCTCTCTTGCCCCCTTCACTCCGTCATCTAAACTCCTGCATGTCTCTGCCGCCCCATGTCTTACCACATCCTCTGTATCACTCCACATCTTTGATGCACTGCCTACCTTCATCTCTTCTCTTCCCTTACGCTCTAGGACGCAAGAAAGTTCCCTTCTCCTTACCACATCCCCAAAGGGCTTCTGCAACAGCCGGAGTCCGACAAAGGGTTCCGAGAGGTGTTCCAGACGGGCTCGTCCACCACTCAACTACCAAATTAGCGACACAGTATACATCAATTATCATAATTAGTAAGATTAGTATAGTGTCCCCGACTATCTTGACCGTCACATCTGAATGCTGGGCGGCACGTAGCTGCCAGGGGTCGTCGGAGAGGTTCAGGGTTCTGTGATAAGGCTTTTCCCTTTAAGCCTCTACTAATGAAGGTTGCAGATGGCCGACGGGCCTTTTTCCTAGTCATGGCTCACGTGTGACGCACTTCGAACGCTGTGCTGAGCCGCGAGCGAATCCTGAGTGAAGCAGCATGAATCATCGCGTTGTTTTGTGGCGATTCGCTGCACCTGAACGCCTGCCAATAAATCACCACATCTGCGTTGCTCACAAATTTCAATCGCCTATCATTAACAATTCATTGATGTCGAGCCTACGTCACAAATCTGAGAGTGAGGAGCTACTGAGCGTCGGGCGTGTGGGCATGTTACTAGGCGTCTAGTGATTAGAAAGCTCTTTGAGAGCAAGTATGAAGGGTACCAGTGTGAGATAAGATGCATTTGAAGTGATGGTTAACGGATGTTAAAGACAGCAGGTGTAGGAGTGAAGGTGCCGGAGGCTGCAGGTGTGTGAAGGTACACGCACACACACACACACACACACACACACACACACACACGATTCATTCTTTCCTTGATATTGGCAGATGGTGGGCGCACTTTTCTGATGTAAGGGAGATGAGGAGCAGAGAGAGAGAGAGAGAGAGAGAGAGAGAGAGAGAGAGAGAGAGAGAGAGAGAGAGAGAGAGAGAGAGAAGAGGAGGAGGAGGAGGAGGAGGAGGAGCAGGGCAGCCAGTGTGGAGCGGCGGCGACGACCCATCCAGGACTCCACCACCCCGCCTGCCTCATTAAAACCTCCTGCCAGAGCTCAGACTTCAACCTGCAATTAGAACCTTCCGCGATATGTTCCAAAATGAGTATCTTTTCATAAGGCGCTGTGTGGTGCGGTTGGAGGAGGCGGCTGAGGGCAGGGAGGGAGAGAAGGGGGAGCGGGTAATTATGCTGCTGCCATAAACCCAGGTGGCTGGCTGGTCGACGCGGACGCCTCCCCCTGGCTGCAGCGTTTCCTGTTCTCTGATGCTCGGGTACAAGCCTGCCCTCTCGCCTCTCCAGCCACGCCAGCCTCAGCCCTACACCTCTGTTCACCAACGAAAACATATCGAATCTCTGTCATTTTCTTCCCCGCAACTAAGATCCTCGCTAACTTGCGGTCAAGTAACCTACACAAGAACCTATGTTGAACACTCGATGGCGTCAACAGAGATAAGAGATGAGTGAAATCTAAGCTAAAAGACACAAAGGATAGAGTTCAGGAGACTGGACGCCCCAGCGGTCCCTCTGCGCCGCGACCTATGACTCCGGCACTGATTGCTTCTCCCGGTGGGGCGGACCAAGGGTGGCGCATGAGTTTCGAATCACAGTAATTAAGGCTTTGTTTTAAAGGAAGACGCTTTATCATCTTCTGCCTCCCTCCTCTGCCGGCGCGCGGGGGACGCCGGTGGTTCCCAATTTCTGCTTAGTATATAAACATCGATAATCCGTAGGGCTCAATAAAGAGGCTTGGGGCTGCGGGTAATGGAGCTGCAGTGTTATGGCCTCAAAATCTCCCTTGAAGGTTCTGTGGATCTTAGAACATCTGTAGTCTGGCTAGCAAGGAATTGGCTGGCCATCTTGTGATTCCTCAGAGGTTCCTAAGACTGCCGTGTCATCCTCAGGAGTAAAGAGAAAGGCAGATGTGGGCGGAATAGCACACCTTAGCATACACTTGCATTTACGAGCGCTCGCGCTCGCACTCACGCACGCACGCACGCATCTCAGTTTCTGGAATCCTTCTTGTGATTAACACTTCTTAGCAACCACCCTGACCCTTCAATCTCGCAGCTGCGCCACTGCCCATTGCGCACACCAGGCCTCCTACCTTACTCAAGTTCTCACATTCCCTAGTTTGACGCCTTCACTCCCACAGACGTTTCACCCAGACGTTAACATCAATAAAGAGCCGCACACCACTTCATTAGAAAACACGGGTTGGCATAAACGCACCATGTGACCAGGACAAAACACATATTTCCGTCTAACTCTCCATTCCATGCACTAGAAGCGTCAAGCTTTCATGTCTCGATATTATGAAACTTGCAAAGGATATCCATCAATGAGAGAGAGAGAGAGAGAGAGAGAGAGAGAGAGAGAGAGAGAGAGAGAGAGAGAGAGACTACTACTATTACTATTACTGCTGCTACTACTACTACTACTACTACTACTTCTACTACTACTTTTCTTCTACTACTACTACTACTACTACTACTACTACTACTACTACTATTATTACTACTACTACTTTTACTACTACTACTATTACTACTACTACTACTACTACTACTACTACTACTACTTCTACAAATGATAATAGAAACAATAAAAATAACAACAACGAATTACTTTTGAGATCATTATTGTTATCATACCCTGGTCACGTGCTATTGTTCCAAGACCCTGAGCAGTTCCTCTTGGGAGAAACAAGTGAAGGGGACAGGGATGTACACAATAAACTCGTGGGCAGAAATCGAGTAACCTTTTATATCTTTTCATTGACTTTTTGAGATTGCAATCCTCCGACAATCATAAAAAAAAAAGCAAACAACTGATGGACTCTCAATAGATCAGAGGACTTGAGGCAGGGGAAAAAGATGAGACAAAGAGGAGACAGTCATTAAAGTTTACTCGATTTTTCACAATGTACTCGTATGGCAGCGTGGGGCAAAACCAGAAAAAAACAAAGCTACGAGTGCTGAATGAGAGGAAGGCAACACTGACCGAGATGAGTCCTATACACATACATACCTACATACAAAGCCGGAACTAGGTCATGGACGGAAACAAGCGGGATAAGGTTCAGCGGAGTAGCACAAGGGGGAGGGGAGGGCCGATTCAGAGGGCATGGAACGGTGGGACGGAGCCGGCAGGGCGAGACGGCGAGGGAAGGTGGAGGAGTTGAGGAGGGCTATTCCGCTCTATTTCCCACCAACACCAACACAGACACACGCACACACACACAGTATATAACAACAATACCATCCCGTCCCGTTCCACCTGAATATGTCCTGCTTCATCTCAAAACATTCCATTCCACCACTAAATTACAGTCACCTTTTATCTTCCACGAATGAGTGCAGTGGTCATTCATTAACACCACACACACACACACACACACACACACACACACACACACACACACACACACACTCTCTCTCTCTCTCTCTCTCTCTCTCTCTCACTTGATGTAATGAAAGTGATAATTACCGCCTTACCAGGAGGGAGAAAAGACTGGACGGGAAGGGAACAGCAACAGAGAGGACCAGACACGATGGGAGGGAAGGGAAGGGAAGGGAAGGGAAAGGAGAGAAGATACGGAAGGAATAACAAGAGAAGAAAAGGATATGGACGAAGGTAAAAGAGATAGGAGAGAAGGGACACAAGGATATGAAGAGGAAGGATGGATAGAAATGAAGTTATGGAATGCTAGGAATAATAAGAGAGAGAGAGAGAGAGAGAGAGAGAGAGAGAGAGAGAGAGAGAGAGAGAGAGAGAGAGAGAGAGAGAGAGAGAGAGAGAGAGAGAGAGAGAGAGAGAGAGAGAGAGAGAGAGAGGTGGGGTGAGACAGGTACAAATTATAATGAGTGAGGAGGCCTGGAGAGAGAGAGAGAGAGAGAGAGAGAGAGAGAGAGAGAGAGAGAGAGAGAGAGAGAGAGAGAGAGAGAGAGAGAGAGAGAGAGAGAGAGAGAATTTATCACAATACAATATTTTCCTACATGCGGCATCTAACTTTATACTCGGCGCGATAAGACTTCACACAAACAAGAACAGATGTGTCGGAGAAAGGAAAGCACAAGATGAGACTGTATAAAGGAGAGTAGACGCGGAGGAAGAAAATATAGGCAGATATTATGTAATCTTTGGTGAGCACGAAAAGGATGGAAGAAATGTGATTGGATATTATAGTATAGGTGATGGAGTTACAACGCAGATGTAAAGAAGAGAAAGCAAAGTGGATAGCAATAAAGGATAATGATTAGTTGTAGTTTGGAGGCAAGTGATGTAGAAAATAAGGGACACATTGTAGAAAGAAGTCAAAGAAATGCGGCAATGCTTTAACAACTGAGCAATATACAGTGTTCGTTTCCAGTATGTTTAGCTGTCTTTCTTTTTTCTCAGTCTTGTGACGTGTTGAGAATCTGTTAAATATGAAGTTTTATAAAGGACTTTGAAGAAAATTAGGTGACTTGAGATTGAGGGAAGACACAAACAAAGGGGAGATGTATGTAAAAAGTTGTAGATTTATATGACTTTATAATTTTTCTCTCTCTCTCTCTCTCTCTCTCTCTCTCTCTCTCTCTCTCTCTCTCTCTCTCTCTCTCTCTCTCTCTCTCTCTCTCTCTCTCTCTCTCTCATTCATTACTTCACCACCATCCTCTCTATTATCATTCTCCTTTCCTTCCTTTTTACCTCACTCCTTCATTCTCAATTTCATCATATACTCAACGATTCAATTCTTCATTTCCCTCGTGTTAAATTTGTTCTCCTACGATGCATTTAATTTCCTCTCATCTTCTGTGTTCCTTTTCACCGCTTCTTACAAAACTCATTTTCATTTATCGCTATCCATTTTCCTTCATATTCCGTTATTTGACTCTCCTGCCATAAACCGTCTTGATCCTCGGTTATCATGACTTCATCCTCTGCTTTCCTCACCCGCTCCTCTTTTTCCCTCTTTCTTTCTCTCAGTGTTTTTTTCACGCTCCGGACTGAATCTGTCGAACTCTATCAGAAGGTGAAGTGAACGTGAGAGCGAGATAAACATTTTGGAAAGGTGGAGGAGGGCTATGATGGTGTGTGTGTGTGTGTGTGTGTGTGTGTGTGTGTGTGAATAATGACGTGGGTGTGTGCGTGCATGTAAGTCGCTCAAGCTTAAACACGTGTACACAGGCATTAACACACACACACACACACACACACCAATGCTCCAAGCAATCGCCTCACTGAGCTTCAACGCGAATGAAAACAACAAAAGGGAAAATCAAAATGAGGCACATAATCTCAGCACGTGTAAGAGTATAGAAGGTAGGTAGGAAGTGCCGCCCACTACACCAGAGCGCTCCCCGCCCCTGACTGACACTCCTGGGCCTCGTGGACTGCTTGCTGCTAAAACGGTGCGAGGCAAAACCGGATTACCTGTTGTCACCTTCGTAATTGGACACACTAGGGGAGGGCGTCCAATTTGCGGCGACACGACTCGAGGAGGAGGAGGAGGAGGAGGATTGGCCCTCTAGGATGTAAAGTAACGTCACCCAACCACTGCTAACCATCACCAGCACGCGACCTCGTCCCCGACCAGTTCCATCATTAACAAACTGCTTGACAAACATTGGTTCCTCGCTAGTCCTCCTTTCATTCCCTTTCCCGACGCATCTACTCCTCTTCCGCTACCACTACCACCACCACCACCACCACCACCATCACCAGGAAGAAGGAAGTATGAGTTTTAAAATATTTCTTGTAGTACATTATTTGTAACTGTGTGTGTGCATGTGTGTTGTGTTGAGAGAGAGAGAGAGAGAGAGAGAGAGAGAGAGAGAGAGAGAGAGAGAGAGAGAGTGGGATGGGGGTGGAATATCCTTGTTTCTTTTATCTAAATTTTGTATATTTCATCACTTTTTGTATCTCTCTCTCTCTCTCTCTCTCTCTCTCTCTCTCTCTCTCTGTGTGTGTGTGTGTGTGTGTG